>NW_027099789.1:0-196061 GCF_031753505.1 Anomalospiza imberbis | reverse complement strand
GCTCTGTGACATGTCTCGAGGTTGTTTGCCTTGGTCGGGCTGGAAAGTGCCCGCTGTCCATAGAGCTGGGCAGGAGAGGGCAGAGAGCACTTCCATCTGACAGCAGGTTGCAGGTTTCCTGGGAAAGAGCCGTGTCCTTGGAATGTGCAGCAAATCCGATTTCTTGGCAACCCGGGGTTAGTGTGCAGTGCTGGTACACTCTCCCCTTGCCAAATGGAGTGGAATGCTTTTCTCCAAGATCGAGACGACAAGGGACTCAGAAGTCGTGGCTCCAGAACTATCCGAAGGTAAGTGCCGTTTCCGGGCGTCATTCGGCAGAAGAGGCGCTCCGGAGTGCACCGCTGCCGCTCTAATGATCTGTGCACGAACTAGCCGCTTCTTCACCTCCAAAAGCGAGATATCGCGGTAGCTTGGAAGAGGCGAAGAACGAAGCCGCAAAGAAGCGGGCTTGTGTGGGAAGCCTTCAGACTGCTGGAGGACGGTGGCTGCCGCTCTCCTGCCTGTTGAATTCACTCTTGGCAAGCGCATGGAAAGCGTTCCAGGACAACTTGCCTGGGTTTTTACTTAGTCCTGATGCGTCCCGCCTTGGCAAGTCTTGCTCCTCCCCAGAGGCTCCGGAATGCACAGAACACGGTGGCAGCTTTTGAAAAGAAGGGCAGCAGTGAGTTTGTCAACAAGCAAGAACTTAGGCAGCTGACTGTGTTGTGAAGGAGCAGCTGCCTGGTTTTGGCAATTGCCTTCACAGCGCACAGAAGCCCGGTGCTCTGCTGCTTTGTTTTTCCCAATCAGTGAATTGCACACTAGTGAAGCTGAGCCAGGCTCTTCAGCTTTGCTGCTTTTTAGCATCTGTGCTCCACTTATGCTCTGTGACATGTCTCGAGGTTGTTTGCCTTGGCCAGGCTGGAAAGTGCCCGCTAGTCCATAGAGCTGGGCAGGAGAGGGCAGAGAGCACTTCCATCTGACAGCAGGTTGCAGGTTTCCTGGGAAAGAGCCGTGTCCTTGGAATGTGCAGCAAATCCGATTTCTTGGCAACCCGGGGTAAGTGTGCAGTGCTGGTACACTCTCCCCTTGCCAAATTATTGGGGTTCCCAATTATCCGACAGAGACCTGCCCGGGCTTGCCTTGCTGCTGAGTCCAATGGCGGCAGCTGGAATGTTTCCTCCCCAGTGACACCTTGGGTTACTCAGAGGCTGCGAGCGATATTCCTCTGTGGAGAGGCTTCAGGCGATGGTGAAGAAAGGAGGCACTTCTGCTAGAGCTTGATCCAGAGTCTTTATTTCAGCTACAGAGTTGTGGGCCTGGTGGCAGCTCCAACAGAAGGCCCGGCCACGTGGCTGGATTGTCCTTTTAACCCGGGGGTAAGGGGAGGGGCAGGACAGGTAGCCACCAACCAGGTGAGGGGGGAGGGGTGCCAGGGGAGAAGGGGCACTTAGGTCTACCAATAGCCACAGGGGGCAGGGGGTATCTTTCAAATCTGCCAATCACTCGACCCCCTGGACCCCCTGTCTCACAGCCAGGGCTCATGGGGGCTGGGGCGGGGGGAGAGGGTTACCTTTGGGAGGGAGGAGACACACCGCAACATCTCCCCCTTTGTTTTGTTTTAAAATGAAGAGGACTGGGTTTGGGGGCGGAAGGCTCGCCGAACCATGGCTGGTAAGTAGGGTCCTCTTCCTCAGGAGCGTCAGTGTTAACTGAGCCTTCTGGGTTCTCCATTGGGGCTCTGGGGGCTTGTAGGTGTAGACTTCAGGAGGGGAAGATGAGCTTGGAATCAACTTATAAAACATGCGCTTGATTAACCCAAAAGCTATGCTAACAACTACAATAACAATAACTAGAACAGATAGTACAGAAAACACAGTTTTCAGTATAGATCCCAACCAGCCCAAGAGTCCCCAGCCCTTGAACAGTCCACTCAGCCAGTCGTCTGTTTCTCTCTTGATGTCATTCACCATGGTTTTCATCTTGTCGATTGTGGTATGGACATTCTCTGCTTTCGATGACAAGTTGAGGCAGCAAAGTCCTTCAAACTCTTCACAGCGATGGTTGTGCAGGAGGAGCAGATAGTCTATGGCTGCCCTGTTTTGAAGGGTGGCTTTCCTGGTAACTTCCTCGTCTGATAGGAGGTCACTCAGGGCAGTAGAAGTGAGGTTTGCCTGTTTTGCAACCCAACATTCCAATCGGCCTAATTCTCCCATGCTTTTTGCTGCCGAGATCCACGGCAGAAGGACGGTAATTGCGGTGGCCTTAAACCTGGACCAGTGAACAATTTCTGAATTACAGTCTGGGTCTAATTGTCTTAGGTCTCTTTTTTGGATAGCCAATTTATGGGTATTGTTTTTTATTTGCCAATGCATTAGATTGGTTCGGTTTGGGGTGAACAGGCTCAGCTTGCCAAAGGTGCACGGACCTCCGAGCAGACGAGGGGGGAGACCTGCCCATGCTCTGTCTCCACATGCTGTGGAGAGACAGATGTGATCTTGTCCAAGGGCTTTGGTCAAGGTAGTCCATATGTTTGCTTTGGGCTGAGGGACTATCCAAGAGATCGCTGGTGGGGTGATCACGAGCCAGACGAGGAGCAGACTCGGTCTCATGGTGCCTCGACACTGCACACCAACAGCGGGATCTAAACTGGTAAAAGGCAACTTAAGACAGAAAAATTATTACAAACTGTTCCTGATAGGAAGTGTAGATGGAATTTCTTCCAGGGACCACGCGCGGCGTTTCCTTCTCCAGGCAGCGTTAGCCACCTGGGGCACTTCTGCAGAATCCCCTGAGACTTTGGGGACATAGGGCCTTACCCATTTAGATGGAACCCACTTTTAAACCAGAGGGGGTGGACACGCCGGCATATCCACGTCCCCATGTCACTAATTTGTAAGGTCCCACTGTCTGCCAAGTCTCAGGGTCCTTTACTAGAACTGGAGGCTTTTCTTTCACTGACATCTGACTGTTCCCCCCAAAGTGGCGTAAAATTGGTGGATTCAGGTTGTCAAAGGAACAGTTCAGAAAATTAATGGTGAAAAGCGCTCTGGACAACCGGATGTGGGGTGGTTCGATTTTTAGCACCTGATTTTGCTGGTCCAGGACTCTTTTGATATCACGGTGAGTCCTTTCTACCACAGCTTGACCTGTAGGGGAGTAGGGGATGCCTTTTTTGTGCTCTACTCCCCATTGTTGCAGGAAACTCCCGAATTCCTTGGATTTGTAAGTGGGCCCGTTATCAGTTTTCAGCTCTTTGGGGATGCCCATGAAGGAGAAAGCCTGTAGGAGGTGCTTTATTGCATCAGAGGATGATTGTCCCGTATGGGCAGAGGCATAGACTGCTCCAGAAAAGGTATCTACACTGACATGAACATATTTCTGCCGTCCAAAGGATGGTATGTGTGTTACATCGGTTTGCCACAGCTCACAACTGTTCAATCCCCTCGGGTTTGCTCCCGCACTTATCGTAGGGAGTGCATGTTGCTGGCAATGGGGGCAGGTGGCTACAATTGCTCTGGCCTGTTCTCGAGGGATGTGAAACTGACGAACCAGGCCAGGTGCATTTTGGTGGAAGAGCTGGTGGCTGAGTTTTGCCTGCTCAAAAACATTTGGGAGAGGGGCCATCTCTGCAGGCGCAGCAAGGGCATCTGCCCTCCTGTTGCCTTCAGCGAGAAAACCTGGCAAATTGGTGTGTGACCTGATGTGCATTACATAAAATGGTTGCTCTCGGTGGGAGACTAACTTTACAAGTTTTGAGAGCAACTCGAAAAGTGCGATGTTAGGCACTTCTCGCAGTACTGCTTGATCTGCCCTGGATACTACTCCTGCCACGTAGGTAGAGTCTGTAATCAAATTGAATGGTTCTGAGAACCTTTCAAAGGCCCTGACAACTGCAGCCAATTCAGCAACTTGAGGTGAACCTTCCACCTCAGCAATGTCTGACTCCCACTCTTGAGTTTTGGGATTCATCCAAGTCACAACAGACTTATGGGACTTTCCAGACGCGTCTGTAAAGACGGTTAGAGCCTTCTTTAAAGGTCTCCTACTTTGAACACTTCCCAGTTTTAGACTGAATTGTGCCTGTTCCTCAAAAAGTTTGTGGGCAGGGCGATGGATAGAGATTTGTCCTGAGTAGGAATCCAGGGCAAACTGCAGCACTTCATTTTCCCGAAGGAAGCCATCGAACATCGGTTTAGTAATGGGGCCTGATTTTATCTCAATTGGAATGTGAATGCACCCAAAGTCACATCGTGCCAGCTCCCTGATCCGGGTCCTAGCTTTCCGGATCAGTTCCGCTACCAGCTCCGGGGGCTGTGTCATTCTTTTGGACCTTTGGTGACTGAGGAAAATCCACTCTATGATTAAGAGAGGGTCCCTCCGGTCTTGGCCCTTTTTAGGTGTTTCTCCTGCCTTTGGTGTTTGTTTCTGCTCCCACTGGAAAATGATCTCATGGAGATGTGGCAACTTACCTAGGATGATAAATTGGAATGGCAGCTCAGGCTGACATCGGTGGGCCTTTCTTGTGGACATTATTGTCTGAACCTTTTCTAAAGCTTTCTGTGCCTCTGGGGTAAGAGCCCGAGGAGACCCTGAGTCCTTTTCCCCTTCTAATAAATCGAAAATGGGGCCGAGGTCATTGTTAGTCAGACCTAGACAGGGCCTTACCCAATTCAAAGACCCACACAATTTTTGGACATCTGCATATGTCTCGATCTTTGTTTTGATTTCTAATTTTTGAGGAACAATGGTCCTCTTTCCAATTTCCAAGCCCAAATACTTCCAAGGTGGCATCCTTTGAATTTTCTTTTCCTGGAGCTCGAACCCTGCAACAACCAATGCATTGATCGTTAGGTCAAGCACGTGGGTGAGTAGATCATCATTGGGGGCACACACAAGGATATCATCCATGTAATGATAGATGATGGCCTTTTCTGCGGCTGCACGCACTGGGGACAGAAAGGAAGCAACATACCACTGACAGATCGTTGGCGAGACCTTTAGTCCTTGAGGAAGAACTTTCCAATGGTACCTTTTCTGTGGGTCTCCTTTGTTGGTGGAGGGGACAGTGAATGCAAAACGCGGGGCATCGTCAGGGTGCAGGGGAATTTGGAAAAAACAATCTTTTATATCAATGACAGCCAAATTCCAATTTTGGGGGAGCATCGCCAGGGATGGCATACCAGATTGGAGAGAGCCCATATCTTCAATGACATTATTAATTTCTCGGAGGTCATGGAGGAGCCGCCACCTCCTTTTGTCAGCCTTTTGGATGACAAACACTGGAGAGTTCCACGGAGACTCGGTCTCCACAATGTGGCCCTTTTTCAGCTGCTCTTTCACTAGTTCATTCAGCGCCTTAAGTTTTTGTTTACTGAGCGGCCACTGTCCTACCCAGACTGGTGTATCTGTCTTCCATTTAATTTTTTGGATAGGGCACTCCTCAGTGACCGCTGCCCAAAAATCCTGTGGAGAGTCTGGAATGTCAATTGTGACTCCCCACTGGGCCATCAGGTCTCTTCCCAATAAGGGTTCTGGATAGTCTAAAACAAACGGACGTATATTTGCCAATTGTCCGTTTGGCCCCTCAATTTGGACGATGCTCTTGGATTGTCTCGCCAATTGCAAGCCCTCTATACCTTGAACGTGACCAGCCACATTTTGCAAAGCCCAGTGTGACGGCCAATCCTGTGCTGGGATCACCGTGCAGTCTGCGCCCGTGTCTAAGAGCATTTCAATGCGTTTAGAGTCCCCACCCCCTCTGACATTACACCAGATTTTGGGTTTGTCCCTCCCGACAGCCTGGACCCGAGCGACTGTGGGCCCTTGTTTTCCAGTGCTTTCAGGTAGACTTGGCACTGGGATAGCTTGTGCTATGATTTGTCCTTTGGGGAGAAACAGGGGTGGGTGGAAACAGTGCAGCCAGAGAACGAATTGCCCAGGATCTGATGTTATCATCCCTGGAGCAATTTCGATGTCTTGTGGTGTGTGTTTGGTGTCCCCAACGATGATGTACTGACAGCGAATTTCGTGCCAGGTACCCTGCTGTTGTGGGTTCATGGAGACAAAATGCCAGTCAGTGTCTTTCAGGTGGAGCGGTTCCGTCAGCTGCAACCTGAAAGGCTCATTTACAGAAGTTGTGGTTAGAATGGGTTTGCCTAAGTCATAGCAAAGGTTGTTTGCTGTCACGTTTGGTGGTGGACCAGCAGAAGTGGTCTTTGAAGCACCTGCTTCGCTTAGAGAAATTGAGACGTCACCGCGCGCTTGTTGTTTCCCACCTCCCTCATTCTCTCGGCCTGCTCTTTTTGTGTCTGCACACCTGGCAGGCCAGCGCTCCCCCCTCAGTTTTTTTGTTGTTGTTGACCCTCTGAGAGAGCTTGTAGTTCTCTTTCCCTGCTATTTACAAATTCATCAAACTGTCTTTTCAGGGGACACTGGTGAGCCCAGTGCCCAAGGTTCCTACAAAGCATGCATGGCTTTGTAGGGTCCACCATTGCTGGTCTTCGCTGCTGCCCAGTGTGTCGCTGTGCTGATGGAACGGGTGCAGGGCTGGCAACAGCGACTCTCTGTGGTGGTCTTGGCAGCGGCTTTGGTCTGGTGTCCTCAGCAACACTCATCAGAGGCACTTTCCTGCTACAGACGAGAAGCGTATTGTTTAGAGTAGGAGGCGGGTCTAGAGGTAAGCTTAAAATTGCAGTTCGACATTGTTCATTAGCATTTGCCAATGCCATTTCCTCCGAAACTTCTTCCCTCGCATTCTCTTTCCTAACTTGGACTTCAATCGCTCTGGTCAATCTTTCTACAAATTTTGAGAAAGGCTCTGATGGCAGCTGTTTGATCTTACTATAAGGCTCTAGAGGCCCATCAAGTTGAAGAGTAAAGAAGGCCTTTTCAGCTGCTTCTTTGACTCTCTCAAGGACTTCTACAGGGATTGTTGCAGCTTGGACTGGGGCCAAAGACCATTGACCCTCACCAGACAGATGCTCAATGGTAATTGGGAGACCATTGACATCTTTTGCCGTTTTAGGATCAGCATGCAAGGCTGGGAGAGCCTCTTTCAGCAATTGTTTCCATGTAATTTCCCATAATTTGAATTCTGTAGTGGTCATGAGACATGCAAAAAGCTGTTTTAAATCATACGGGACCACTACAGCTCTGCTTAATTCAGCATTTAAAAGGCCACGGAAGTATGGGCTGTGTGAGCCGTATTGGTTATGAATTTTGCAAATTTCTTTTATTATTTGTTGGGCAAAATTTCTCCAATTAGCAGTTGTGGCTCCTCCCGCTTGCCCTGCTTGCTGATATGTAACAGGAGCAAGTGAGAAAAGGGGACCCTGTATTGGGTCTGCGGTTCCCTGTTCCCTATGGTTTGAATTGCAAGCATTGGGATCACCTGTAGGGGTACAGGGACAAGCAGTGGGCGTGTTCCCACCGTGGGAACCCGGGGAGGGGGCGGGGAGACCGTGGGAACGGGGGGCGGGGACAGGGGGTTGGCAAGGGGCGGGGGACACTCTGGGAACAGTGGGCGGGGACGCCTGGTGACATCACGTCAGTAGACGCCCCCTGGGGAGGGTATGGGGGCGGCGCTGAGGGAGTGACAGAAAGGGTGGGGGGAGGGAAGGTATCACGAGGATTAGCAGGGGTGATGGGTAAGAAAGGATTTTTGGGATGCCAAGGGGGATCATGGGAAGGAGAAGACCAGGTGGGAGATATTGCCATGTGGCATCCGCCATTTTGTGGGCTCTCTGGTGACTGGGAGCCATCTTTGAAATCACTGCTCTCTGAAAAACCAACACGTGCTCGGGGTTTCTGAGCTGGGGAGACAAGGGTTGGGGGAGAATTCCACTCGGTCTGGCCAGAACCTCGTGGACAGGGGGTCTCGGACATTTTAAAGTGCTCAGGGAGACCAGCTTCCTGGGCGTGAGCAGATTCTGTTCCCTTTAAAATACGAAGTTTTGGGGTACAGGGTTGGGAATTGGGGTGAGGGGGAATAGGGAGAGCAGAGGCGCAATCGTTGCTGTTTGGCTTTTCCTTCACTTCCCTTTGTTTGGGCAAAGCAGATCGAATTTGCAAACTCCAAAACACAAATTTAGCAGTAGAAGTATTTCCAGATTTTCCAATTTTTACCAATTCGCGTCCAACAGTGTCCCAGAACTGGGTGCTGCGGACATCCTCGGGTGAGACTTGTGGGAAGTGGAGAAAAAGCCATCTTATAAACTGCTTCAATTTTCCCTTAGAAAACGACACATTTCCACCAGCTAAAATTCCTAAAATCTCATAATAAACTCCTTTTTGTGTAGTACTAAGTCTGGACCCCATCTTAGATGTTACAAGCACTACACAAACCCCACTGACCTAAAACAAAGCCAAAATCGCAACCGAATTCCAAAAACCGCAGTCAGGAAGCGAACACCCACGTGTCTTTCAGCCCTGCACAAAGCAGCAGCTTCTGCGAGCTTTAAACTGCCGCCGGCAGCTCCTGCTGACTCCCGCGCGCCACGTGGCAGAGCCGCGCCGCCCGCGCGCACCAAGGAAGCGAAAGCCGCGGTCCCCCCGCCGCCCGCGCCCCCCCACCGCCCCCGGGAGCCGCCGCCGCCCGCGACGACGCTGCCGCGGTCGCGCTGCCGGGTGCCGCTGCCGCGCGGACCCCCCGCGCTCCCCCCCCGCCGAAACTCGCGCCGAGAGAGGCACGGGCGGAGCCCGCCGCTCCTCCTGGCCGCGTCAGCAAAGCTTCCCGCGGCTTTAAAAACGGCAAAGCCGCGCCGTACAAAGCTGAGCCACACGTGCTGCTGTTCCCGATTCTGCGGGGCTCCGTAGCCTAAACCTGCCCTAATAAGGGCAAAAAAGACGGGATCCCTCCGCAGGGATTTCCCTTTGAGCTTCCCACACCCCCGTGGAGTGGAAATACTCACCCAGATCGGTGCGAAGGCTCCTTGGTCTGTCGGGGTTTTCTCTTCACCTGAACAGGACCTCCCCGGGGCTGGAGAAGCTACCCTGTCCTCCTCTGAGAAGTTGGCTCACCAGAAAGGAGCTCTTCTCCGAGGTGCAAAACGTTCAGGAGACTTTTTTAATCCAAGTCTGTGCTGGAGAGCTACGTCCAAAGCCCTGCCAGTGAACGCCAAGCTGCCAGAAACTCTCTCGGTGGTCTTGCGAAGCTCAGATGGGCCTCCGTCTGGTTGCAGGGCCAAGTTTTTGCCCCACGAGTGGGCGCCAAATATTGGGGTTCCCAAATAAATATTGGGGTTCCCAATATTCCGACAGAGACCTGCCCGGGCTTGCCTTGCTGCTGAGTCCAATGGCGGCAGCTGGGATGTTTCCTCCCCAGTGACACCCTTGGGTTACTCAGAGGCTGCGAGCGATATTCCTCAGTGGAGAGGCTTCAGGCGATGGTGAAGAAAGGAGGCACTTCTGCTAGAGCTTGATCCAGAGTCTTTATTTCAGCTACAGAGTTGTGGGCCTGGTGGCAGCTCCAACAGAAGGCCCGGCCACGTGGCTGGATTGTCCTATTAACCCGGGGGTAAGGGGAGGGGCAGGGACAGGTAGCCACCAACCAGGTGAGGGGGAGGGGTGCCAGGGGAGAAGGGGCACTTAGGTCTACCAATAGCCACAGGGGGCAGGGGGTATCATTCAAATCTGCCAATCACTCGACCCCCTGGACCCCCTGTCTCACAGCCAGGGCTCATGGGGGCTGGGGCGAGGGGAGAGGGTTACCTTTGGGAGGGAGGAGACACACCGCAACACCAAATGGAGTGGGAAGGCTTTTCGCTAAGATAGAGACGACTAGAGAAGCAGTAGACGCGGCTGCGGAACTATCCGAATATAAGTGCCGGTTTCCGGCGTCTTTTGGCAGAAGGGGCGCTCCGGAGTGCACCGCAGCCACTCTAATGATCTGTGCGAGAACTAGCCGCTCCTTTGCCTCCAAGAGCCAGAGATCGAGGTAGCTTGGAAGAGGCGAAGAACTTGGAGGCTCGCCGACCACTCAGGGGCACAGGCCTTTGGAGACAAAGACCGGCCCTCTTCCCTGTGAAAGAAAAGGGGCCAGCCCAGGTTCCTGATGTCAGTCTGTAGGGTTCCCTTGGGACTGTCAGGGCAGCACAGGTTTGAGGTGGGGGCAGGTTGAGTCTGGGACAAATCCTTGTTCGTTCTGATTTTTTGGAGGTGGCCGGCCACTCAGGGGCACAGGCCCCTGGAGAAAAAGACCGGCCCCTTTCCCTGGGAAAGAAAAGGGGCCAGCCCAGGTTCCTGATATCAGATTGTAGGGTTCCCTTGGGACTGTCAGGGCAGCACAGGTTTGAGGTGGGGGCAGGTTGGGTCTGTGAGATATCCTTGATCGTTCCGATTTTCTTGAGGCAGACAGCCACTCAGGGCCACAGGCCCCTGTCAAGAAAGACCGGCCCTTTTCCCTGGGAAAGAAAAGTGGCCGGCCCAGGTTCCTGATGTCAGTTTGTAGGGTTCCCTTGGGACTGTCAGGGCAGCACATGTCTGAGGTGGGGGCAGGTTGGGTCTGGGAGATTTCCTTGTTCGTTTGGAGTTTTTGGAGGCAGCCAACCACTCAGGGGCACAGGCCCCTGGGGACAAAGACCGGCCCTTTTCCCTGGGAAAGAAAAGTGGCCAGCCCAGGTTCCTGAAGTCAGTTTTTAAGGTCCCCTCTGGACTGTCAGGGCAGCACAGGCTGGAGGTGGGGACCCGTTGGGTCTGGGAGATATCCTTGTTCGTTTGGATTTTTTGGAGGCAGCCGACCACTCAGGGCCACAGGCCCCTGGAGACAAAGACCGGCCCTTTTCCCTGTGAAAGAAAAGGGGCCAGCCGAGGTTCCTGATGTCAGTTTGTAGGGTTCCCTTGGGACTGTCAGGGCAGCACATGTTTGAGGTGGGGGCAGGTTGGGTCTGGGAGATTTCCTTGTTCGTTTGGAGTATTTGGAGGCAGCCAACCACTCAGGGCCGCAGGCCCCTGGAGACAAAGCCCGGCCCTTTTCCCTGTGAAAGAAAAGGGGCCAGCCCAGGTTCCTGATGTCAGTTTGTAGGGTTCCCTTGGAACTGTCAGGGCAGCACAGGTTTGAGGTGGGGACACGTTGGATCTGGGAGATATCCTTGTTCGTTTGGATTTTTTGGAGCCAGCCAACCACTCAGGGCCGCAGGCCCCTTGAGACAAAGACCAGCCATTTTCCCTGGGAAAGAAAAGTGGCCAGCCCAGGTTCCTGATATCAGATTTTAGGGCTGCTTTGTTTTTCCCAGTCAGTGAATTGCACACTAGTGAAGCTGAGCCAGGCTCTTCAGCTTTGCTGCTTTTTAGCATCTGTGCTCCACTTATGCTCTGTGACATGTCTCGAGGTTGTTTGCCTTGGCCAGGCTGGAAAGTGCCCGCTAGTCCATAGAGCTGGGCAGGAGAAGGCAGAGAGTACTTCCATCTGACAGCAGGTTGCAGGTTGCCTGGGAAAGATCCGTGCCCATGGAATGTGCAGCAAATCCGATTTCTTGGCTCCCCGGGGTTAGTGTGCAGTGCTGGTACATTCTCCCCTTGTCATAATGGAGTGGGAATGCTTTTCGCTGAGATCAGGACGACTAGACAAGCAGAAGACACGGCTGCAGAGCTATCCGAAGGTAAGGGCCGGTTCTCGGTGTCTTTCGGCAGAAGAAGCGCTCCGGAGTGCACCGCTGCCGTTCTAAAGATCTGTGCGTGAACTAGCCGCTTCTTCGCCTCCAAGAGCCAGATATCGAGGTAGCCTTGAAGAGGCGAAGAACGAAGTTGCAAAGAAGCGGGCTTGTGTGCGAAGCCTTCAGACTGCTGGAGGACGGTGGCTGCCGGTCTCCTGCCTGTTAAATTCACTCTTGGCAAGCGAATGGAAAGCGTTCCAGGACAACATGTTTCGGTTTTTACTTAGTCCTGATGCGTCCCACCTTGGCAAGTCTTGCTCGCCACCAGAGGCTCCGGAATGCACAGAACACGGTGGCAGCTGCTGAAAAGAAGGTCGGCGGTGAGTTTGCCAACAAGCAAGAACTTAGGCAGCTGAATGTGTTTGTGAAGGAGCAGTTGCCTGGTTTTGGCATTTGCCTTCACAGCACACAGAAGCCCGGTGCTCTGCTGCTTTGTTTTTCCCAGTCAGTGAATTGCACACTAGTGAAGCTGAGCAAGGCTCTTCAGCTTTGCTGCTTTTTAGCATCTGTGCTCCACTTATGCTCTGTGACATGTCTCGAGGTTGTTTGCCTTGGCCAGGCTGGAAAGTGCCCGCTTGTCCATAGAGCTGGGCAGGAGAAGGCAGAGAGTACTTCCATCTGACAGCAGGTTGCGGGTTGCCTGGGAAAGATCCGTGCCCATGGAATGTGCAGCAAATCCGATTTCTTGGCACCCCGGGGTTAGTGTGCAGTGCTGGTACATTCTCCCCTTGTCATAATGGAGTGGGAAAGTTTTTCGCTGAGATCAGGACGACTAGACAAGCAGAAGACACGGCTGCAGAGCTATCCGAAGGTAAGGGCCGGTTCGCGGTGTCTTTCGGCAGAAGCGGCGCTCCGGAGTGCACCGCTGCCGTTCTAAAGATCTGTGCGTGAACTAGCCGCTTCTTCGCCTCCAAGAGCCAGATATCGAGGTAGCTTGGAAGAGGCGAAGAACGAAGTTGCAAAGAAGCGGGCTTGTGTGCGAAGCCTTCAGACTGCTGGAGGACGGTGGCTGCCGGTCTCCTGCCTGTTAAATTCACTCTTGGCAAGCGAATGGAAAGCGTTCCAGGACAACATGTTTCGGTTTTTACTTAGTCCTGATGCGTCCCACCTTGGCAAGTCTTGCTCGCCACCAGAGGCTCCGGAATGCACAGAACACGGTGGCAGCTGCTGAAAAGAAGGTCGGCGGTGAGTTTGCCAACAAGCAAGAACTTAGGCAGCTGAATGTGTTTGTGAAGGAGCAGTTGCCTGGTTTTGGCATTTGCCTTCACAGCACACAGAAGCCCGGTGCTCTGCTGCTTT
The DNA here is from genome assembly GCF_031753505.1 of Anomalospiza imberbis. Classification (NCBI taxonomy): domain Eukaryota; kingdom Metazoa; phylum Chordata; class Aves; order Passeriformes; family Viduidae; genus Anomalospiza; species Anomalospiza imberbis. The sequence continues at coordinate 183,129 of NW_027099789.1, read as the reverse complement.
GTTTTTCCCAGTCAGTGAATTGCACACTAGTGAAGCTGAGCAAGGCTCTTCAGCTTTGCTGCTTTTTAGCATCTGTGCTCCACTTATGCTCTGTGACATGTCTCGAGGTTGTTTGCCTTGGCCAGGCTTGAAAGTGCCCGCTTGTCCATAGAGCTGGGCAGGAGAGGGCAGGGAGCACTTCCATCTGACAGCAGGTTGCAGGTTGCCTTGAAAGAGCCGTGTCCTTGGAATGTGCAGCAAATTCGATTTCTTGGCAACCCGGGGTTTGTGTGCAGTGCTGGTACACTCTCCCCTTGCCAAATGGAGTGAGAATGCTCTTCCCTAAGATAGAGACGACTAGAGAAGCAGAAGACGCGGCTGCGGAGCTATCCGAAGGTAAGTGCCGGTTCCCGGCATCTTTCGGCAGAAGCGGCGCTCCGAAATGCACCGCTGCCGCTCTAATGATCTGTGCGAGAACTAGCCGCTTCTTCGCCTCCGAGAGCCAGATATCGCGGCAGCTTGGAAGAGGCGGAGAATGAAGCCGTAAAGAAGCGGGCTTGTTTGCAAAGTCTTCAGGCTACTGGACGATGGTGGCTGCCACTCTCCTGCCTGTTGAATTCACTCTTGGCGAGCGAATGGAAAGCTTTCTAGGAGAACTTGCCAGGGTTTTTACTTAGTCCTGATGCGTCCAGCCTTGGCAAGTCTTGCTCGTCCTCAGAGGCTCCGAAATGCACAGAACACGGTGGCAGTTGCTGAAAGAGGGGCAGCGGTGAGTTTGTCAACAAGCAAGAACATTGGCAGCTGACTGTGTTGTGAAGGGGCAGCTGCCTGGTTTTGGCAATTGCCTTCACAGCGCACAGAAGCCCGGTGCTCTGCTGCTTTGTTTTTCCCAGTCAGTGAATTGCACACTAGTGAAGCTGAGCCAGGCTCTTCAGCTTTGCTGCTTGTTAGCATCTGTGCTCCACTTATGCTCTGTGACATGTCTCGAGGTTGTTTGCCTTGGCCAGGCTGGAAAGTGCCCGCTAGTCCATAGAGCTGGGCAGGAGAGGGCAGAGAGCACTTCCATCTGACAGTAGGTTGCAGGTTTTCTGGGAAAGAGCCATGTCCTTGGAATGTGCAGCAAATCCGGTTTCTTGGCAACCCGGGGTTAATGTGCAGTGCTGGTACACTCTTCCCTTGCCAAATGGAGTGGGAAAGCTTTTTGCTAAGATCGAGATGACTAGAGAAGCAGATGACGCGGCTGCGGAGCTATCCGAAGGTAAGTGCCGGTTCTCGGAGTATTTCGGCAGAAGCGGCGCTCCGGAGTGCACCGCTGCCGCTCTAATGATCTGTGCGAGAACTAGCCACTTCTTCGCCTCCGAGAGCCAGATATTGCGGCAGCTTGGAAGAGGCGGAGAATGAAGCCGTAAAGAAGCGGGCTTGTGTGCAAAGCCTTCAGACTGCTGGACGATGGTGGCTGCCGCTCTCCTGCCTGTTGAATTCACTCTTGGCAAGTGAATGGAAAGCTTTCTAGGAAAACTTGCCTGGGTTTTTGCATAGGCCTGATGCGTCCCACCTTGGCAAGTCTTGCTCGTCCCCTGAGCCTCCGAAATGCACAGAACATGGTGGCAGCTGCTGAAAAGAAGGGCAGTGGTGAGTTTGTCGACAAGCAAGAACATTGGCAGCTGACTGTGTTGTGAAGGGGCAGCTGCCTGGTTTTGGCAATTGCCTTCACAGCGCACAGAAGCCCGGTGCTCTGCTGCTTTGTTTTTCCCAGTCAGTGAATTGCACACTAGTGAAGCTGAGCCAGGCTCTTCAGCTTTGCTGCTTGTTAGCATCTGTGCTCCACTTATGCTCTGTGACATGTCTCGAGGTTGTTTGCCTTGGCCAGGCTGGAAAGTGCCCGCTAGTCCATAGAGCTGGGCAGGAGAGGGCAGAGAGCACTTCCATCTGACAGTAGGTTGCAGGTTTTCTGGGAAAGAGCCATGTCCTTGGAATGTGCAGCAAATCCGGTTTCTTGGCAACCCGGGGTTAATGTGCAGTGCTGGTACACTCTTCCCTTGCCAAATGGAGTGGGAAAGCTTTTTGCTAAGATCGAGATGACTAGAGAAGCAGATGACGCGGCTGCGGAGCTATCCGAAGGTAAGTGCCGGTTCTCGGAGTATTTCGGCAGAAGCGGCGCTCCGGAGTGCACCGCTGCCGCTCTAATGATCTGTGCGAGAACTAGCCACTTCTTCGCCTCCGAGAGCCAGATATTGCGGCAGCTTGGAAGAGGCGGAGAATGAAGCCGTAAAGAAGCGGGCTTGTGTGCAAAGCCTTCAGACTGCTGGACGATGGTGGCTGCCGCTCTCCTGCCTGTTGAATTCACTCTTGGCAAGTGAATGGAAAGCTTTCTAGGAAAACTTGCCTGGGTTTTTGCATAGGCCTGATGCGTCCCACCTTGGCAAGTCTTGCTCGTCCCCTGAGCCTCCGAAATGCACAGAACATGGTGGCAGCTGCTGAAAAGAAGGGCAGTGGTGAGTTTGTCGACAAGCAAGAACATAGGCAGCTGACTGTGTTGTGAAGGGGCAGCTGCCTGGTTTTGGCAATTGCCTTCATAGCGCACAGAAGCCCTGTGCTCTGCTGCTTTGTTTTTCCCAGTCAGTGAATTGCACACTAGTGAAGCTGAGCCAGCTCTTCAGCTTTGCTGCTTGTTAGCATCTGTGCTCCACTTATGCTCTGTGACATGTCTCGAGGTTGTTTGCCTTGGCCAGGCGGGAAAGTGCCCGCTAGTCCATAGAGCTGGGCAGGAGAGGGCAGGGAGCACTTCCATCTGACAGCAGGTTGCAGGTTGCCTGGGAAAGAGCCGTGTCATTGGAATGTGCAGCAAATCCGATTTCTTGGCAACCCAGGGTTAGTGTGCAGTGCTGGTACACTCTCCCCTTGCGAAATGGAGTGGGAAAGCTTTTCCCCAAGATCGAGACGACTAGAGAGGCAGAAGACGTGGCTCCAGAACTATCCGAAGGTAAGTGCCGTTTCCGGGCGTCTTTCGGCTGAAGAAGCGCTCCGGAGTGCACCGCTGCCGCTCTAATGATCTGTGCGAGAACTAGCCGCTTCTTCGCTTCCGAGAGCCAGATATCGCGGCAGCTTGGAAGAGGCGAAGAAGGAAGCCGCAAAGAAGTGGGCTTGTGTGCAAAGCCTTCAGACTGCTGGACGAACGTGGCTGCCGCTCTCCTGCCTGTTGAATTCACTCTTGGCAAGCGAATGGGAAGCTTTCTAGGACAACTTGCCTGGGTTTTTACTTAGTCCTGATGCGTCCCACCTTGGCAAGTCTTGCTCGTCCCCTGAGGCTCCGGAATGCACAGAACACGGTGGCAGCTGCTGAAAAGAAGGGCAGCGGTGAGTTTGTCCACAAACATGAACATTGGCAGCTGACTGTGTTTTGAAGGGGCAGCTGCCTGGTTTGGGCAATTGCCTTCACAGCGCACAGAAGCCCGGTGCTCTGCTGCTTTGTTTTTCCCAGTCAGTGAATTGCACACTAGTGAAGCTGAGCCAGGCTCTTCAGCTTTGCGGCTTGTTAGCATCTGTGCTCCACTTATGCTCTGTGACATGTCTCGAGGTTGTTTGCCTTAGCCAGGCTGGAAAGTGCCCGCTAGTCCATAGAGCTGGGCAGGAGAGGGCAGAGAGCACTTCCATCTGACAGCAGGTTGCAGGTTGCCTGGAAAAGAGCCGTGTCCTTGGAATGTGCAGCAAATCCGATTTCTTGGAAACCCGGGGTAAGTGTGCAGTGCTAGTACATTCTCCCCTTTCCAAATGGAGTGGGAATGCTTTTTGCTACGATAGAGACGACTAGAGAAGCAGAAGACGCGGCTGCGGAGCTATCCGAAGCTAAGTGTCAGTTCCCGGCGTCTTTCAGCAGAAGCGGCGCTCCGGAGTGCACCGCTGCCGCTCTAATGATCTGCGCAAAAGCTAGCTGCTCCATCGCCTCCGAGAGCCAGAGATCGAGGTAGCTTGGAAGAGGCGAAGAACGAAGCCGCAAAGAAGCGGGCTTGTGTGCAAAGCCTTCAGACTGCTGGAGGACGGTGGCTGCCGCTCTCCTGCCTGTTGAATTCACTCTTGGTGAGCGAATGGAAAGCTTTCTAGGACAACTTTCCTGGGTTTTTACTTAGTCCTGATGCGTCCCGCCTTGGCAAGTCTTGCTCGTCCTCAGAAGCTCTGAAATGCACAGAACACGGTGGCAGTTGCTGAAAAGAAGGGCAGCAGTGAGTTTGCCAACAAGCAAGAACATTGGCAGCTGACTGTGTTGTGAAGGGGCAGCTGCCTGGTTTTGACAATTGCCTTCACAGCGCACAGAAGCCCGGTGCTCTGCTGCTTTGTTTTTCCCAGTCAGTGAATTGCACACTAGTGAAGCTGAGCCAGGCTCTTCAGCTTTGCTGCTTGTTAGCATCTGTGCTCCACTTATGCTCTGTGACATGTCTCGAGGTTGTTTGCCTTGGCCAGGCTGGAAAGTGCCCGCTAGTCCATAGAGCTGGGCAGGAGAGGGCAGAGAGCACTTCCATCTGACAGCAGGTTTCAGGTTTCCTGGGAAAGAGCCATGTCCTTGGAATGTGCAGCAAATCCGATTTCTTGGCAACCCGGGGAAAGTGTGCAGTGCTGGTACATTCTCCCCTTGTCAAATGGAGTGGGAAAGCTTTTTGCTAAGATCGAGATGACTAGAGAACCAGAAGACGCGGCTGCGGAGCTATCCGAAGGTAAGTGCCGGTTCTCGGAGTCTTTCGGCAGAAGCGGCGCTCCGGAGTGCACCGCAGCCACTCTAATGATCTGTGCGTGAACTAGCCGCTTCTTCGCCTCCGAGAGCCAGATAGCGCGGTAGCTTGGAAGAGGCGAAGAACGAAGCCGCAAAGAAGTGGGCTTGTGTGCAAAGCCTTCAGACTGCTGGAGGACGGTGGCTGCCGCTCTCCTGCCTGTTGAATTCACTCTTGGCAAGTGAATGGAAAGCGTTCCGGGACAACATGTTTTGGTTTTTACTTAGTCCTGATGCGTCCCGCCTTGGCAAGTCTTGGTCGTCCCCAGAGGCTCCGAGATGCACAGAACACGGTAGCAGCTGCTTAAAAGAGGGGCAGCGGTGAGTTTGTCAACAAGCAAGAACATAGGCAGCTGACTGTGCTTGTGAAAAAGCAGCTGCCTGGTTTTGGCAATTGCCTTCACAGCGCACAGAAGCCCGGTGCTCTGCTGCTTTGTTTTTCCCAGTCAGTGAATTGCACACTAGTGAAGCTGAGCCAGGCTCTTCAGCTTTGCGGCTTGTTAGCATCTGTGCTCCACTTATGCTCTGTGACATGTCTCGAGGTTGTTTGCCTTGGCCAGGCTGGAAAGTGCCCGCTAGTCCATAGAGCTGGGCAGGAGAGGGCAGAGAGCACTTCCATCTGACAGCAGGTTGCAGGTTGCCTGGGAAAGAGCCGTGTCCTTGGAATGTGCAGCAAATCCGATTTCTTGGCAACCCGGGGTAAGTGTGCAGTGCTGGTACACTCTCCCCTTGCCAAATGGAGTGGGAATGCTTTTCGCTAAGATAGAGACGACTAGAGAAGCAGAAGACGCGGCTGCGGAGCTATCCGAAGCTAAGTGCCGGTTCCCGGCGTCTTTCGGCCGAAGGGGCGCTCCGGAGTGCACCGCAGCCACTCTAATGATCTGTGCGAGAACTAGCCGCTTCTTTGCCTCCAAGAGCCAGAGATCGAGGTAGCTTGGAAGAGGCGAAGAACGAAGCCGCAAAGAAGCGGGCTTGTGTGCGAAGCCTTCAGACTGCTGGAGGACTGTGGCTGCTGCTCTCCTGCCTGTTGAATTCACTCTTGGCAGGCGAATGGAAAGCGTTCCAGGACAACTTGGCTGGGTTTTTACATAGTCCTGACGCGTCCCACCTTGGCAAATCTTGCTCGTCCCCTGAGCCTCCAAAATGCACAGAACACGGTGGCAGCTGCTGAAAAGAAACGCAGCGGTGAGTTTGCCAACAAGCAAGAGCTTGGGCAGCTGACTGTGCTTGTGAAGGAGCAGCTGCCTGGTTTGGGCAATTGCCTTCACAGCGCACAGAAGCCCGGTGCTCTGCTGCTTTGTTTTTCCCAGTCAGTGAATTGCACACTAGTGAAGCTGAGCAAGGCTCTTCAGCTTTGCTGCTTTTTAGCATCTGTGCTCCACTTATGCTCTGTGACATGTCTCGAGGTTGTTTGCCTTGGCCAGGCTGGAAAGTGCCCGCTAGTCCATAGAGCTGGGCAGGAGAGGGCAGGGAGCACTTCCATCTGACAGCAGGTTGCAGGTTGCCTGGGAAAGAGCCGTGTCCTTGGAATGTGCAGCAAATCCGATTTCTTGGCAACCCAGGGTTAGTGTGCAGTGCTGGTACACTCTCCCCCTGCGAAATGGAGTGGGAAAGCTTTTCCCCAAGATCGAGACGACTAGAGAGGCAGAAGACGTGGCTCCAGAACTATCCGAAGGTAAGTGCCGTTTCCGGGCGTCTTTCGGCTGAAGAAGCGCTCCGGAGTGCACCGCTGCCGCTCTAATGATCTGTGCGAGAACTAGCCGCTTCTTCGCTTCCGAGAGCCAGATATCGCGGCAGCTTGGAAGAGGCGAAGAAGGAAGCCGCAAAGAAGTGGGCTTGTGTGCAAAGCCTTCAGACTGCTGGACGAACGTGGCTGCCGCTCTCCTGCCTGTTGAATTCACTCTTGGCAAGCGAATGGGAAGCTTTCTAGGACAACTTGCCTGGGTTTTTACTTAGTCCTGATGCGTCCACCTTGGCAAGTCTTGCTCGTCCCCTGAGGCTCCGGAATGCACAGAACACGGTGGCAGCTGCTGAAAAGAAGGGCAGCGGTGAGTTTGTCCACAAACATGAACATTGGCAGCTGACTGTGTTTTGAAGGGGCAGCTGCCTGGTTTGGGCAATTGCCTTCACAGCGCACAGAAGCCCGGTGCTCTGCTGCTTTGTTTTTCCCAGTCAGTGAATTGCACACTAGTGAAGCTGAGCCAGGCTCTTCAGCTTTGCGGCTTGTTAGCATCTGTGCTCCACTTATGCTCTGTGACATGTCTCGAGGTTGTTTGCCTTGGCCAGGCTGGAAAGTGCCCGCTAGTCCATAGAGCTGGGCAGGAGAGGGCAGAGAGCACTTCCATCTGACAGCAGGTTGCAGGTTGCCTGGAAAAGAGCCGTGTCCTTGGAATGTGCAGCAAATCCGATTTCTTGGAAACCCGGGGTAAGTGTGCAGTGCTAGTACATTCTCCCCTTTCCAAATGGAGTGGGAATGCTTTTTGCTACGATAGAGACGACTAGAGAAGCAGAAGACGCGGCTGCGGAGCTATCCGAAGCTAAGTGTCAGTTCCCGGCGTCTTTCAGCAGAAGCGGCGCTCCGGAGTGCACCGCTGCCGCTCTAATGATCTGCGCAAAAGCTAGCTGCTCCATCGCCTCCGAGAGCCAGAGATCGAGGTAGCTTGGAAGAGGCGAAGAACGAAGCCGCAAAGAAGCGGGCTTGTGTGCAAAGCCTTCAGACTGCTGGAGGACGGTGGCTGCCGCTCTCCTGCCTGTTGAATTCACTCTTGGTGAGCGAATGGAAAGCTTTCTAGGACAACTTTCCTGGGTTTTTACTTAGTCCTGATGCGTCCCGCCTTGGCAAGTCTTGCTCGTCCTCAGAAGCTCTGAAATGCACAGAACACGGTGGCAGTTGCTGAAAAGAAGGGCAGCAGTGAGTTTGCCAACAAGCAAGAACATTGGCAGCTGACTGTGTTGTGAAGGGGCAGCTGCCTGGTTTTGACAATTGCCTTCACAGCGCACAGAAGCCCGGTGCTCTGCATCTTTGTTTTTCCCAGTCAGTGAATTGCACACTAGTGAAGCTGAGCCAGGCTCTTCAGCTTTGCTGCTTGTTAGCATCTGTGCTCCACTTATGCTCTGTGACATGTCTCGAGGTTGTTTGCCTTGGCCAGGCTGGAAAGTGCCCGCTAGTCCATAGAGCTGGGCAGGAGAGGGCAGAGAGCACTTCCATCTGACAGCAGGTTTCAGGTTTCCTGGGAAAGAGCCATGTCCTTGGAATGTGCAGCAAATCCGATTTCTTGGCAACCCGGGGAAAGTGTGCAGTGCTGGTACATTCTCCCCTTGTCAAATGGAGTGGGAAAGCTTTTTGCTAAGATCGAGATGACTAGAGAACCAGAAGACGCGGCTGCGGAGCTATCCGAAGGTAAGTGCCGGTTCTCGGAGTCTTTCGGCAGAAGCGGCGCTCCGGAGTGCACCTCTGCCACTCTAATGATCTGTGCGTGAACTAGCCGCTTCTTCGCCTCCGAGAGCCAGATAGCGCGGTAGCTTGGAAGAGGCGAAGAACGAAGCCGCAAAGAAGTGGGCTTGTGTGCAAAGCCTTCAGACTGCTGGAGGACGGTGGCTGCCGCTCTCCTGCCTGTTGAATTCACTCTTGGCAAGTGAATGGAAAGCGTTCCGGGACAACATGTTTTGGTTTTTACTTAGTCCTGATGCGTCCCGCCTTGGCAAGTCTTGGTCGTCCCCAGAGGCTCCGAGATGCACAGAACACGGTAGCAGCTGCTTAAAAGAGGGGCAGCGGTGAGTTTGTCAACAAGCAAGAACATAGGCAGCTGACTGTGCTTGTGAAAAAGCAGCTGCCTGGTTTTGGCAATTGCCTTCACAGCGCACAGAAGCCCGGTGCTCTGCTGCTTTGTTTTTCCCAGTCAGTGAATTGCACACTAGTGAAGCTGAGCCAGGCTCTTCAGCTTTGCGGCTTGTTAGCATCTGTGCTCCACTTATGCTCTGTGACATGTCTCGAGGTTGTTTGCCTTGGCCAGGCTGGAAAGTGCCCGCTAGTCCATAGAGCTGGGCAGGAGAGGGCAGAGAGCACTTCCATCTGACAGCAGGTTGCAGGTTGCCTGGGAAAGAGCCGTGTCCTTGGAATGTGCAGCAAATCCGATTTCTTGGCAACCCGGGGTAAGTGTGCAGTGCTGGTACACTCTCCCCTTGCCAAATGGAGTGGGAATGCTTTTCGCTAAGATAGAGACGACTAGAGAAGCAGAAGACGCGGCTGCGGAGCTATCCGAAGCTAAGTGCCGGTTCCCGGCGTCTTTCGGCCGAAGGGGCGCTCCGGAGTGCACCGCAGCCACTCTAATGATCTGTGCGAGAACTAGCCGCTTCTTTGCCTCCAAGAGCCAGAGATCGAGGTAGCTTGGAAGAGGCGAAGAACGAAGCCGCAAAGAAGCGGGCTTGTGTGCGAAGCCTTCAGACTGCTGGAGGACTGTGGCTGCTGCTCTCCTGCCTGTTGAATTCACTCTTGGCAAGCGAATGGAAAGCGTTCCAGGACAACTTGGCTGGGTTTTTACATAGTCCTGACGCGTCCCACCTTGGCAAATCTTGCTCGTCCCCTGAGCCTCCAAAATGCACAGAACACGGTGGCAGCTGCTGAAAAGAAACGCAGCGGTGAGTTTGCCAACAAGCAAGAGCTTGGGCAGCTGACTGTGCTTGTGAAGGAGCAGCTGCCTGGTTTGGGCAATTGCCTTCACAGCGCACAGAAGCCTGGTGCTCTGCTGCTTTGTTTTTCCCAGTCAGTGAATTGCACACTAGTGAAGCTGAGCCAGGCTCTTCAGCTTTGCTGCTTTTTAGCATCTGTGCTCCACTTATGCTCCGTGGCATGTCTCGAGGTTGTTTGCCTTGGCCAGGCTGGAAAGTGCCCGCTAGTCCATAGAGAAGTGCAGGAGAGGGCAGAGAGCACTTCCATCTGACAGCAGGTTGCAGGTTTCCTGGAAAAGAGCCGTGTCCTTGGAATGTGCAGCAAATCCGATTTCTTGGCAACCCGGGGTTAGTGTGCAGTGCTGGTACACTCTCCCCTTGCCAAATGGAGTGGGAATGCTCTTCCCTAAGATAGAGGCGACTCGAGAAGCAGGAGATGCGGCTGCGGAGCTATCCGAAGGTAAGTGCCGGTTCCCGGCGTCTTTCGGCAGGAGCGGCGCTCCGGAGTGCACCGCTGCCGCTCTAATGATCTGTGCGAGAACTAGCCGCTTCTTCGCCTCCAAGAGCCAGAGATCGAGGTAGCTTGGAAGAGGCGAAGAAGGAAGCCACAAAGAAGCGGGCTTGTGTGCGAAGCCTTCAGACTGCTGGAGGACGGTGGCTGCCGCTCTCCTGCCTGTTGAATTCACTCTTGGCAAGCGAATGGGAAGCTTTCTAGGGCAACTTGCCTGGGTTTTTACTTAGTCCTGATGCGTCCCACCTTTGCAAGTCTTGCTCGTCCTCAGAGGCTCCGAAATGCGCAGACCATGGTGGCAGTTGCTAAAAAGAAGGGCAGCGGTGAGTTTGTCAACAAGCAAGAACATTGGCAGCTGACTGTGCTTGTGAAAAAGCAGCTGCCTGGTTTTGGCAATTGCCTTCACAGCGCACAGAAGCCCGGTGCTCTGCTGCTTTGTTTTTCCCAGTCAGTGAATTGCACACTAGTTTAGCTGAGCCAGGCTCTTCAGCTTTGCTGCTTGTTAGCATCTGTGCTCCACTTATGCTCTGTGACATGTCTCGAGGTTGTTTGCCTTGGCCAGGCTGGAAAGTGCCCGCTAGTCCATAGAGCTGGGCAGGAGAGGGCAGGGAGCACTTCCATCTGACAGCAGGTTGCAGGTTGCCTGGGAAAGAGCCGTGTCCTTGGAATGTGCAGCAAATCCGATTTCTTGGCAACCCAGGGTTAGTGTGCAGTGCTGGTACACTCTCCCCTTGCCAAATGGAGTGGGAAAGCTTTTCCCCAAGATCGAGACGACTAGAGAGGCAGAAGACGTGGCTCCAGAACTATCCGAAGGTAAGTGCCGTTTCCGGGCGTCTTTCGGCTGAAGAAGCGCTCCGGAGTGCACCGCTGCCGCTCTAATGATCTGTGCGAGAACTAGCCGCTTCTTCGCTTCCGAGAGCCAGATATCGCGGCAGCTTGGAAGAGGCGAAGAACGAAGCCGCAAAGAAGTGGGCTTGTGTGCAAAGCCTTCAGACTGCTGGACGAACGTGGCTGCCGCTCTCCTGCCTGTTGAATTCACTCTTGGCAAGCGAATGGGAAGCTTTCTAGGACAACTTGCCTGGGTTTTTACTTAGTCCTGATGCGTCCCACCTTGGCAAGTCTTGCTCGTCCCCTGAGGCTCCGGAATGCGCAGAACACGGTGGCAGCTGCTGAAAAGAAGGGCAGCGGTGAGTTTGTCCACAAACATGAACATTGGCAGCTGACTGTGTTGTGAAGGAGCAGCTGCCTGGTTTGGGCAATTGCCTTCACAGCGCACAGAAGCCCGGTGCTCTGCTGCTTTGTTTTTCCCAGTCAGTGAATTGCACACTAGTGAAGCTGAGCCAGGCTCTTCAGCTTTGCGGCTTGTTAGCATCTGTGCTCCACTTATGCTCTGTGACATGTCTCGAGGTTGTTTGCCTTGGCCAGGCTGGAAAGTGCCCGCTAGTCCATAGAGCTGGGCAGGAGAGGGCAGAGAGCACTTCCATCTGACAGCAGGTTGCAGGTTTCCTGGAAAAGAGCCGTGTCCTTGGAATGTGCAGCAAATCCGATTTCTTGGAAACCCGGGGTAAGTGTGCAGTGCTAGTACATTCTCCCCTTTCCAAATGGAGTGGGAATGCTTTTTGCTACGATAGAGACGACTAGAGAAGCAGAAGACGCGGCTGCGGAGCTATCCGAAGCTAAGTGTCAGTTCCCGGCGTCTTTCAGCAGAAGCGGCGCTCCGGAGTGCACCGCTGCCGCTCTAATGATCTGCGCAAAAGCTAGCTGCTCCATCGCCTCCGAGAGCCAGAGATCGAGGTAGCTTGGAAGAGGCGAAGAACGAAGCCGCAAAGAAGCGGGCTTGTGTGCAAAGCCTTCAGACTGCTGGAGGACGGTGGCTGCCGCTCTCCTGCCTGTTGAATTCACTCTTGGTGAGCGAATGGAAAGCTTTCTAGGACAACTTTCCTGGGTTTTTACTTAGTCCTGATGCGTCCCGCCTTGGCAAGTCTTGCTCGTCCTCAGAAGCTCTGAAATGCACAGAACACGGTGGCAGTTGCTGAAAAGAAGGGCAGCAGTGAGTTTGCCAACAAGCAAGAACATTGGCAGCTGACTGTGTTGTGAAGGGGCAGCTGCCTGGTTTTGACAATTGCCTTCACAGCGCACAGAAGCCCGGTGCTCTGCTGCTTTGTTTTTCCCAGTCAGTGAATTGCACACTAGTGAAGCTGAGCCAGGCTCTTCAGCTTTGCGGCTTGTTAGCATCTGTGCTCCACTTATGCTCTGTGACATGTCTCGAGGTTGTTTGCCTTGGCCAGGCTGGAAAGTGCCCGCTAGTCCATAGAGCTGGGCAGGAGAGGGCAGGGAGCACTTCCATCTGACAGCAGGTTGCAGGTTGCCTGGGAAAGAGCCGTGTCCTTGGAATGTGCAGCAAATCCGATTTCTTGGCAACCCAGGGTTAGTGTGCAGTGCTGGTACACTCTCCCCTTGCGAAATGGAGTGGGAAAGCTTTTCCCCAAGATCGAGACGACTAGAGAGGCAGAAGACGTGGCTCCAGAACTATCCGAAGGTAAGTGCCGTTTCCGGGCGTCTTTCGGCTGAAGAAGCGCTCCGGAGTGCACCGCTGCCGCTCTAATGATCTGTGCGAGAACTAGCCGCTTCTTCGCTTCCGAGAGCCAGATATCGCGGCAGCTTGGAAGAGGCGAAGAACGAAGCCGCAAAGAAGTGGGCTTGTGTGCAAAGCCTTCAGACTGCTGGACGAACGTGGCTGCCGCTCTCCTGCCTGTTGAATTCACTCTTGGCAAGCGAATGGGAAGCTTTCTAGGACAACTTGCCTGGGTTTTTACTTAGTCCTGATGCGTCCCACCTTGGCAAGTCTTGCTCGTCCCCTGAGGCTCCGGAATGCGCAGAACACGGTGGCAGCTGCTGAAAAGAAGGGCAGCGGTGAGTTTGTCCACAAACATGAACATTGGCAGCTGACTGTGTTGTGAAGGAGCAGCTGCCTGGTTTGGGCAATTGCCTTCACAGCGCACAGAAGCCCGGTGCTCTGCTGCTTTGTTTTTCCCAGTCAGTGAATTGCACACTAGTGAAGCTGAGCCAGGCTCTTCAGCTTTGCGGCTTGTTAGCATCTGTGCTCCACTTATGCTCTGTGACATGTCTCGAGGTTGTTTGCCTTGGCCAGGCTGGAAAGTGCCCGCTAGTCCATAGAGCTGGGCAGGAGAGGGCAGAGAGCACTTCCATCTGACAGCAGGTTGCAGGTTTCCTGGAAAAGAGCCGTGTCCTTGGAATGTGCAGCAAATCCGATTTCTTGGAAACCCGGGGTAAGTGTGCAGTGCTAGTACATTCTCCCCTTTCCAAATGGAGTGGGAATGCTTTTTGCTACGATAGAGACGACTAGAGAAGCAGAAGACGCGGCTGCGGAGCTATCCGAAGCTAAGTGTCAGTTCCCGGCGTCTTTCAGCAGAAGCGGCGCTCCGGAGTGCACCGCTGCCGCTCTAATGATCTGCGCAAAAGCTAGCTGCTCCATCGCCTCCGAGAGCCAGAGATCGAGGTAGCTTGGAAGAGGCGAAGAACGAAGCCGCAAAGAAGCGGGCTTGTGTGCAAAGCCTTCAGACTGCTGGAGGACGGTGGCTGCCGCTCTCCTGCCTGTTGAATTCACTCTTGGTGAGCGAATGGAAAGCTTTCTAGGACAACTTTCCTGGGTTTTTACTTAGTCCTGATGCGTCCCGCCTTGGCAAGTCTTGCTCGTCCTCAGAAGCTCTGAAATGCACAGAACACGGTGGCAGTTGCTGAAAAGAAGGGCAGCAGTGAGTTTGCCAACAAGCAAGAACATTGGCAGCTGACTGTGTTGTGAAGGGGCAGCTGCCTGGTTTTGACAATTGCCTTCACAGCGCACAGAAGCCCGGTGCTCTGCTGCTTTGTTTTTCCCAGTCAGTGAATTGCACACTAGTGAAGCTGAGCCAGGCTCTTCAGCTTTGCTGCTTGTTAGCATCTGTGCTCCACTTATGCTCTGTGACATGTCTCGAGGTTGTTTGCCTTGGCCAGGCTGGAAAGTGCCCGCTAGTCCATAGAGCTGGGCAGGAGAGGGCAGAGAGCACTTCCATCTGACAGCAGGTTTCAGGTTTCCTGGGAAAGAGCCATGTCCTTGGAATGTGCAGCAAATCCGATTTCTTGGCAACCCGGGGAAAGTGTGCAGTGCTGGTACATTCTCCCCTTGTCAAATGGAGTGGGAAAGCTTTTTGCTAAGATCGAGATGACTAGAGAACCAGAAGACGCGGCTGCGGAGCTATCCGAAGGTAAGGGCCGGTTCTCGGAGTCTTTCGGCAGAAGCGGCGCTCCGGAGTTCACCTCTGCCACTCTAATGATCTGTGCGTGAACTAGCCGCTTCTTCGCCTCCGAGAGCCAGATAGCGCGGTAGCTTGGAAGAGGCGAAGAACGAAGCCGCAAAGAAGTGGGCTTGTGTGCAAAGCCTTCAGACTGCTGGAGGACGGTGGCTGCCGCTCTCCTGCCTGTTGAATTCACTCTTGGCAAGCGAATGGAAAGCGTTCCGGGACAACATGTTTTGGTTTTTACTTAGTCCTGATGCGTCCCGCCTTGGCAAGTCTTGGTCGTCCCCAGAGGCTCCGAGATGCACAGAACACGGTAGCAGCTGCTTAAAAGAGGGGCAGCGGTGAGTTTGTCAACAAGCAAGAACATAGGCAGCTGACTGTGCTTGTGAAAAAGCAGCTGCCTGGTTTTGGCAATTGCCTTCACAGCGCACAGAAGCCCGGTGCTCTGCTGCTTTGTTTTTCCCAGTCAGTGAATTGCACACTAGTGAAGCTGAGCCAGGCTCTTCAGCTTTGCGGCTTGTTAGCATCTGTGCTCCACTTATGCTCTGTGACATGTCTCGAGGTTGTTTGCCTTGGCCAGGCTGGAAAGTGCCCGCTAGTCCATAGAGCTGGGCAGGAGAGGGCAGAGAGCACTTCCATCTGACAGCAGGTTGCAGGTTGCCTGGGAAAGAGCCGTGTCCTTGGAATGTGCAGCAAATCCGATTTCTTGGCAACCCGGGGTTAGTGTGCAGTGCTGGTACACTCTCCCCTTGCCAATTGGAGTGGGAATGCTTTTCGCTAAGATAGAGACGACTAGAGAAGCAGAAGACGCGGCTGCGGAGCTATCCGAAGCTAAGTGCCGGTTCCCGGCGTCTTTCGGCCGAAGGGGCGCTCCGGAGTGCACCGCAGCCACTCTAATGATCTGTGCGAGAACTAGCCGCTTCTTTGCCTCCAAGAGCCAGAGATCGAGGTAGCTTGGAAGAGGCGAAGAACGAAGCCGCAAAGAAGCGGGCTTGTGTGCGAAGCCTTCAGACTGCTGGAGGACTGTGGCTGCCGCTCTCCTGCCTGTTGAATTCACTCTTGGCAAGCGAATGGAAAGCGTTCCAGGACAACTTGGCTGGGTTTTTACATAGTCCTGACGCGTCCCGCCTTGGCAAATCTTGCTCGTCCCCTGAGCCTCCAAAATGCACAGAACACGGTGGCAGCTGCTGAAAAGAAACGCAGCGGTGAGTTTGCCAACAAGCAAGAGCTTGGGCGGCTGACTGTGCTTGTGAAGGAGCAGCTGCCTGGTTTGGGCAATTGCCTTCACAGCGCACAGAAGCCCGGTGCTCTGCTGCTTTGTTTTTCCCAGTCAGTGAATTGCACACTAGTGAAGCTGAGCCAGGCTCTTCAGCTTTGCTGCTTTTTAGCATCTGTGCTCCACTTATGCTCCGTGGCATGTCTCGAGGTTGTTTGCCTTGGCCAGGCTGGAAAGTGCCCGCTAGTCCATAGAGAAGTGCAGGAGAGGGCAGAGAGCACTTCCATCTGACAGCAGGTTGCAGGTTTCCTGGAAAAGAGCCGTGTCCTTGGAATGTGCAGCAAATCCGATTTCTTGGCAACCCGGGGTTAGTGTGCAGTGCTGGTACACTCTCCCCTTGCCAAATGGAGTGGGAATGCTCTTCCCTAAGATAGAGGCGACTCGAGAAGCAGGAGATGCGGCTGCGGAGCTATCCGAAGATAAGGGCCGGTTCTCGGCGTCTTTCGGCAGGAGCGGCGCTCCGGAGTGCACCGCTGCCGCTCTAATGATCTGTGCGAGAACTAGCCGCTTCTTCGCCTCCAAGAGCCAGAGATCGAGGTAGCTTGGAAGAGGCGAAGAACGAAGCCACAAAGAAGCGGGCTTGTGTGCGAAGCCTTCAGACTGCTGGAGGACGGTGGCTGCCGCTCTCCTGCCTGTTGAATTCACTCTTGGCAAGCGAATGGGAAGCTTTCTAGGGCAACTTGCCTGGGTTTTTACTTAGTCCTGATGCGTCCCACCTTGGCAAGTCTTGCTCGTCCTCAGAGGCTCCAAAATGCACAGAACACAGTGGCAGTTGCTGAAAAGAAGGGCAGCGGTGAGTTTGTCAACAAGCAAGAACTTAGGCAGCTGACTGTGCTTGTGAAGGAGCAGCTGCCTGGTTTTGGCATTTGCCTTCACAGCGCACAGAAGCCCGGTGCTCTGCTGCTTTGTTTTTCCCAGTCAGTGAATTGCACACTAGTGAAGCTGAGCCAGGCTCTTCAGCTTTGCTGCTTTTTAGCATCTGTGCTCCACTTATGCTCTGTGACATGTCTCGAGGTTGTTTGCCTTGGCCAGGCTGGAAAGTGCCCGCTAGTCCATAGAGCTGGGCAGGAGAGGGCAGAGAGCACTTCCATCTGACAGCAGGTTGCAGGTTTCCTGGGAAAGAGCCGTGTCCTTGGAATGTGCAGCAAATCCGATTTCTTGGCAACCCGGGGTTAGTGTGCAGTGCTGGTACTCTCTCCCCTTGCCAAATGGAGTGGGAAAGCTTTTTGCTAAGATCGAGACGACTAGAGAAGCAGAAGACGCGGCTGCGGAGCTATCCGAAGATAAGGGCCGGTTCTCGGAGTCTTTCGGAAGAAGCGGCGCTCCGGAGTGCACCGCTGCCGCTCTAATGATCTGTGTGTGAACTAGCCGCTTCTTCGCCTCTGAGAGCCAGATATCGCGGTTGCTTGGAAGAGGCGAAGAACGAAGCCGCAAAAAAGCGGGATTGTGTGCGAAGCCTTCAGACTGCTGGAGGACGGTGGCTGCCGCTCTCCTGCCTGTTGAATTCACTCTTGGCAAGTGAATGGAAAGCGTTCCAGGACAACATGTTTTGGTTTTTACTTAGTCCTGATGCGTCCCGCCTTGGCAAGTCTTGGTCGTCCCCAGAGGCTCCGAGATGCACAGAACACGGTAGCAGCTGCTTAAAAGAGGGGCAGTGGTGAGTTTGCCAACAAGCAAGAACATAGGCAGCTGACTGTGCTTGTGAAAAAGCAGCTGCCTGGTTTTGGCAATTGCCTTCACAGCGCACAGAAGCCCGGTGCTCTGCTGCTTTGTTTTTCCCAGTCAGTGAATTGCACACTAGTGAAGCTGAGCCAGGCTCTTCAGCTTTGCTGCTTTTTAGCATCTGTGCTCCACTTATGCTCTGTGACATGTCTCGAGGTTGTTTGCCTTGGCCAGGCTGGAAAGTGCCCGCTAGTCCATAGAGCTGGGCAGGAGAGGGCAGAGAGCACTTCCATCTGACAGCAGGTTGCAGTTTTCCTGGGAAAGTGCCGTTTCCTTGGAATGTGCGGCAAATCCGATTTCTTGGCAATCCGGGGTTTGTGTGCAGTGCTGGTACACTCTCCCCTTGCCAAATGGAGTGGGAATGCTCTTCCCTAAGATAGAGACGACTCGAGAAGCAGAAGACGCGGCTGCGGAGCTATCCGAAGATAAGTACGGTTCCCGGTGTCTTTCTGCAGAAGGGGCGCTCTGGAGTGCACCGCTGCCGCTCTAATGATCTGTGCGAGAACTAGCCGCTTCTTCGCCTCCAAGAGCCAGAGATCGAGGTAGCTTGGAAGAGGCGAAGAACGAAGCCGCAAAGAAGCGGGCTTGTGTGCGAAGCCTTCAGACTGCTGGAGGACGGTGGCTGCCGCTCTCCTGCCTGTTGAATTCACTCTTGGCAAGCGCATGGAAAGCGTTCCAGGACAACTTGCCTGGGTTTTTACTTAGTCCTGATGCGTCCCGCCTTGGCAAGTCTTGGTCGTCCCCAGAGGCTCCGAGATGCACAGAACACGGTGGCAGCTGCTTAAAAGAGGGGCAGAGGTGAGTTTGCCAACAAGCAAGAATATTGGCAGCTGACTGTGCTTGTGAAGGAGCAGCTGCCTGGTTTTGGCCAAATGCCTTCACAGCACACAGAAGCCCGGTGCTCTGCTGCTTTGTTTTTCCCAGTCAGTGAATTGCACACTAGTGAAGCTGAGCCAGGCTCTTCAGCTTTGCTGCTTTTTAGCATCTGTGCTCCACTAATGCTCTGTGACATGTCTCGAGGTTGTTTGCCTCTGCCAGGCTGGAAAGTGCCCGCTAGTCCATAGAGCTGGGCAGGAGAGGGCAGAGAGCACTTCCATCTGACAGCAGGTTGCAGGTTTCCTGGGAAAGAGCCGTATCCTTGGAATGTGCAGCAAATCCGATTTCTTGGCAACCCGGGGTTAGTGTGCAGTGCTGGTACACTCTCCCCTTGCCAAATGGAGTGGGAATGCTTTTCACTACGATAGAGACGACTAGAGAAGCAGAAGACGTGGCTGCAGAGCTATCCGAAGGTAAGGGCCGGTTCTCAGCGTCTTTCGGCAGAAGCGGCGCTCCGAAGTGCACCGCTGCCACTCTAATGATCTGTGCGTGAACTAGCCGCTTCTTCGCCTCTGATAGCCAGATATCGCGGTAGCTTGGAAGAGGCGAAGAACGAAGCCGCAAAGAAGTGGGCTTGTGTGCAAAGCCTTCAGACTGCTGGAGGACGGTGGCTGCCGCTCTCCTGCCTGTTGAATTCACTCTTGGCAAGTGAATGGAAAGCGTTCCAGGACAACATGTTTTGGTTTTTACCTAGTCCTGATGCGTCCCGCCTTGGCAAGTCTTGGTCGTCCCCAGCGGCTCCGAGATGCACAGAACACGGTAGCAGCTGCTTAAAAGAGATCAGCGGTGAGTTTGCCAACAAGCAAGAACATAGGCAGCTGACTGTGCTTGTGAAGGAGCAGCTGCCTGGTTTTGGCAATTGCCTTCACAGCGCACAGAAGCCCGGTGCTCTGCTGCTTTGTTTTTCCCAGTCAGTGAATTGCACACTAGTGAAGCTGAGCCAGGCTCTTCAGCTTTGCTGCTTTTTAGCATCTGTGCTCCACTTATGCTCTGTGACATGTCTCGAGGTTGTTTGCCTTGGCCAGGCTGGAAAGTGCCCGCTAGTCCATAGAGCTGGGCAGGAGAGGGCAGAGAGCACTTCCATCTGACAGCAGGTTGCAGGTTGCCTGGAAAAGAGCCGTGTCCTTGGAATGTGCAGCAAATCCGATTTCTTGGCAATCCGGGGTTTGTGTGCAGTGCTGGTA
This sequence comes from Anomalospiza imberbis, assembly GCF_031753505.1. Lineage (NCBI taxonomy): Eukaryota > Metazoa > Chordata > Aves > Passeriformes > Viduidae > Anomalospiza > Anomalospiza imberbis. The sequence continues at coordinate 163,853 of NW_027099789.1, read as the reverse complement.
CACTCTCCCCTTGCCAAATGGAGTGGGAATGCTCTTCCCTAAGATAGAGACGACTCGAGAAGCAGAAGACGCGGCTGCGGAGCTATCCGAAGATAAGTACGGATCCCGGCGTCTTTCTGCAGAAGGGGCGCTCTGGAGTGCACCGCTGCCGCTCTAATGATCTGTGCGAGAACTAGCCGCTTCTTCGCCTCCAAGAGCCAGAGATCGAGGTAGCTTGGAAGAGGCGAAGAACGAAGCCGCAAAGAAGCGGGCTTGTGTGCGAAGCCTTCAGACTGCTGGAGGACGGTGGCTGCCGCTCTCCTGCCTGTTGAATTCACTCTTGGCAAGTGAATGGAAAGTGTTCCAGGACAACATGTTTTGGTTTTTACTTAGTCCTGATGCGTCCCGCCTTGGCAAGTCTTGGTCGTCCCCAGAGGCTTCGAGATGCACAGAACACGGTGGCAGCTGCTTAAAAGAGGGGCAGCGGTGAGTTTGCCAAAAAGCAAGAACATAGGCAGCTGACTGTGCTTGTGAAGGAGCAGCTGCCTGGTTTTGGCCAAATGCCTTCACAGCACACAGAAGCCCGGTGCTCTGCTGCTTTGTTTTTCCCAGTCAGTGAATTGCACACTAGTGAAGCTGAGCCAGGCTCTTCAGCTTTGCTGCTTTTTAGCATCTGTGCTCCACTAATGCTCTGTGACATGTCTCGAGGTTGTTTGCCTCTGCCAGGCTGGAAAGTGCCCGCTAGTCCATAGAGCTGGGCAGGAGAGGGCAGAGAGCACTTCCATCTGACAGCAGGTTGCAGGTTTCCTGGGAAAGAGCCGTATCCTTGGAATGTGCAGCAAATCCGATTTCTTGGCAACCCGGGGTTAGTGTGCAGTGCTGGTACACTCTCCCCTTGCCAAATGGAGTGGGAATGCTTTTCACTACGATAGAGACGACTAGAGAAGCAGAAGACGTGGCTGCGGAGCTATCCGAAGGTAAGTGCCAGTTCCCGGCGTCTTTCGGCAGAAGCGGCGCTCCGGAGTGCACCGCTGCCGCTCTAATGATCTGTGCGCGAACTAGCCACTTCTTCGCCTCCAAGAGCCAGAGATCGAGGTAGCTTGGAAGAGGCGAAGAACGAAGCCGCAAAGAAGTGGGCTTGTGTGCGAAGCCTTCAGACTGCTTGAGGACGGTGGCTGCCGCTCTCCTGCCTGTTGAATTCACTCTTGGCAAGCGAATGGGAAGCTTTCTAGGGCAACTTGCCTGGGTTTTTACTTAGTCCTGATGCGTCCCACCTTGGCAAATCTTGCTCGTCCTCAGAGGCTCTGAAATGCAGAGAACACGGTGGCAGTTGCTGAAAAGAAGGGCAGCGGTGAGTTTGTCAACAAGCAAGAACATTGGCAGCTGACTGTGTTTTGAAGGGGCAGCTGCCTGGTTTGGGCAATTGCCTTCACAGCGCACAGAAGCCCGGTGCTCTGCTGCTTTGTTTTTCCCAGTCAGTGAATTGCACACTAGTGAAGCTGAGCCAGGCTCTTCAGCTTTGCTGCTTTTTAGCATCTGTGCTCCACTTATGCTCTGTGACATGTCTCGAGGTTGTTTGCCTTGGCCAGGCTGGAAAGTGCCCGCTAGTCCATAGAGCTGGGCAGGAGAGGGCAGAGAGCACTTCCATCTGACAGCAGGTTGCAGGTTGCCTGGAAAAGAGCCGTGTCCTTGGAATGTGCAGCAAATCCGATTTCTTGGCAACCCGGGGTAAGTATGCAGTGCTGGTACATTCTTCCCTTGCCAAATGGAGTGGGAAAGCTTTTTTCTAAGATCGAGACGACTAGAGAAGCAGAAGACGCGGCTGCGGAGCTATCCGAAGATAAGGGCCGGTTCTCAGCGTCTTTCGGCAGAAGCGGCGCTCCGGAGTGCACCGCTGCCGCTCTAATGATCTGTGCGTGAACTAGCCGCTTCTTCGCCTCCGAGAGCCAGAGATCACGGTTGCTTGGAAGAGGCGAAGAACGAAGCCGCAAAGAAGCGGGCTTGTGTGCGAAGCCTTCAGACTGCTGGAGGACGGTGGCTGCTGCTCTCCTGCCTGTTGAATTCACTCTTGGTGAGCGAATGGAAAGCGTTCCAGGACAACATGTTTTGGTTTTTACTTAGTCCTGATGCGTCCCGCCGTGGCAAGTCTTGCTCGTCCCAGGAGGCTCCGAAATGCACAGACCACGGTGGCAGTTGCTGAAAAGAAGGGCAGTGGTGAGTTTGTCAACAAGCAAGAACATAGGCAGCTGACTGTGCTTGTGAAAAAGCAGCTGCCTGGTTTTGGCAATTGCCTTCACAGCACACAGAAGCCCAGTGCTCTGCTGCTTTGTTTTTCCCAGTCAGTGAATTGCCCACTAGTGAAGCTGAGCCAGGCTCTTCAGCTTTGCTGCTTTTTAGCATCTGTGCTCCACTTATGCTCTGTGACATGTCTCGAGGTTGTTTGCCTCTGCCAGGCTGGAAAGTGCCCGCTAGTCCATAGAGCTGGGCAGGAGAGGGCAGAGAGCACTTCCATCTGACAGCAGGTTGCAGGTTGCCTTGAAAGAGCCGTGTCCTTGGAATGTGCAGCAAATCCGATTTCTTGGCAATCCGGGGTTAGTGTGCAGTGCTGGTACACTCTCCCCTTGCCAAATGGAGTGGGAATGCTCTTCCCTAAGATAGAGACGACTCGAGAAGCAGAAGACGCGGCTGCGGAGCTATCCGAAGGTAAGTACGGTTCCCGGCGTCTTTTTGCAGAAGAGACGCTCTGGAGTGCACCGCTGCCACTCTAATGATCTGTGCGTGAACAAGCCGCTTCTTCGCCTCCGAGAGCCAGATATCGCGGTAGCTTGGAAGAGGCGAAGAACGAAGCCGCTAAGAAGTGGGCTTGAGTGCAAAGCCTTCAGACTGCTGGAGGACGGTGGCTGCCGCTCTCCTGCCTGTGGAATTCACTCTTGGCAAGTGAATGGAAAGCGTTCCAGGACAACATGTTTTGGTTTTTACCTAGTCCTGATGCGTCCCGCCTTGGCAAGTCTTGGTCGTCCCCAGAGGCTCCGAGATGCACAGAACACGGTAGCAGCTGCTTAAAAGATGGGCGGCGGTGAGTTTGCCAAAAAGCAAGAACATAGGCAGCTGACTGTGCTTGTGAAGGAGCAGCTGCCTGGTTTTGGCCAATTGCCTTCACAGCACACAGAAGCCCGGTGCTCTGCTGCTTTGTTTTTCCCAGTCAGTGAATTGCACACTAGTGAAGCTGAGCCAGGCTCTTCAGCTTTGCTGCTTTTTAGCATCTGTGCTCCACTTATGCTCTGTGACATGTCTCGAGGTTGTTTGCCTCTGCCAGGCTGGAAAGTGCCCGCTAGTCCATAGAGCTGGGCAGGAGAGGGCAGAGAGCACTTCCATCTGACAGCAGGTTGCAGGTTGCCTGGAAAAGAGCCGTGTCCTTGGAATGTGCAGCAAATCCGATTTCTTGGCAACCCGGGGTTAGTGTGCAGTGCTGGTACACTCTCCCCTTGCCAAATGGAGTGGGAATGCTTTTCACTACGATAGAGACGACTAGAGAAGCAGAAGACGTGGCTGCGGAGCTATCCGAAGGTAAGTGCCAGTTCCCGGCATCTTTCGGCAGAAGCGGCGCTCCGGAGTGCACCGCTGCCGCTCTAATGATCTGTGCGCGAACTAGCCGCTTCTTCGCCTCCAAGAGCCAGAGATCGAGGTAGCTTGGAAGAGGCGAAGAACGAAGCCGCAAAGAAGCGGGCTTGTGTGCGAAGCCTTCAGACTGCTGGAGGACGGTGGCTGCCGCTCTCCTGCCTGTTGAATTCACTCTTGGCAAGCGAATGGGAAGCTTTCTAGGGCAACTTGCCTGGGTTTTTACTTAGTCCTGATGCGTCCCACCTTGGCAAGTCTTGCTCGTCCTCAGAGGCTCTGAAATGCACAGAACACGGTGGCAGTTGCTGAAAAGAAGGGCAGCGGTGAGTTTGTCAACAAGCAAGAACATTGGCAGCTGACTGTGTTTTGAAGGGGCAGCTGCCTGGTTTGGGCAATTGCCTTCACAGCGCACAGAAGCCCGGTGCTCTGCTGCTTTGTTTTTCCAAGTCAGTGAATTGCACACTAGTGAAGCTGAGCCAGGCTCTTCAGCTTTGCTGCTTTTTAGCATCTGTGCTCCACTTATGCTCTGTGACATGTCTCGAGGTTGTTTGCCTTGGCCAGGCTGGAAAGTGCCCGCTAGTCCATGGAGCTGGGCAGGAGAGGGCAGAGAGCACTTCCATCTGACAGCAGGTTGCAGGTTGCCTTGAAAGAGCCGTGTCCTTGGAATGTGCAGCAAATCCGATTTCTTGGCAACCCGAGGTAAGTGTGCAGTGCGGGTACATTCTCCCCTTGCCAAATGGAGTGGGAATGCTTTTTGCTAAGATTGAGACGACTAGAGAAGCAGAAGACGCGGCTGCAGAGCTATCCGAAGGTAAGGGCCGGTTCTCAGCGTCTTTCGGCAGAAGCGGCGCTCCGAAGTGCACCGCTGCCACTCTAATGATCTGTGCGTGAACTAGCCGCTTCTTCGCCTCCGAGAGCCAGGTATCGCAGGAGCTTGGAAGAGGCGAAGAACGAAGCCGCAAAGAAGTGGGCTTGTGTGCAAAGCCTTCAGACTGCTGGAGGACGGTGGCTGCCGCTCTCCTGCCTGTTGAATTCACTCTTGGCAAGTGAATGGAAAGCGTTCCAGGACAACATGTTTTGGTTTTTACCTAGTCCTGATGCGTCCCGCCTTGGCAAGTCTTGGTCCTTCCCAGAGGCTCCGAGATGCACAGAACACGGTAGCAGCTGCTTAAAAGAGGGGCAGCGGTGAGTTTGCCAACAAGCAAGAACATAGGCAGCTGACTGTGCTTGTGAAAAAGCAGCTGCCTGGTTTTGGCAATTGCCTTCACAGCGCACAGAAGCCCGGTGCTCTGCTGCTTTGTTTTTCCCAGTCAGTGAATTGCACACTAGTGAAGCTGAGCCAGGCTCTTCAGCTTTGCTGCTTTTTAGCATCTGTGCTCCACTAATGCTCTGTGACATGTCTCAAGGTTGTTTGCCTTGTCCAGGCTGGAAAGTGCCCGCTAGTCCATGGAGCTGGGCAGGAGAGGGCAGAGAGCACTTCCATCTGACAGCAGGTTGCAGGTTGCCTGGAAAAGAGCCGTGTCCTTGGAATGTGCAGCAAATCCGATTTCTTGGCAACCCGGGGTTAGTATGCAGTGCTGGTACATTCTCCCCTTGCCAAATGGAGTGGGAAAGCTTTTCGCTAAGATCGAGACGACTAGAGAAGCAGAAGACGCGGCTGCGGAGCTATCCGAAGGTAAGGGCCGGTTCCCGGCGTCTTTCGGCAGAAGCGGCGCTCTAGAGTGCACCGCTGCCGCTCTAATGATCTGTGCGAGAACTAGCCACTTCTTCGCCTCCGAGAGCCAGATATCGCGGCAGCATGGAAGAGGCGGAGAACGAAGCCGTAAAGAAGTGGGCTTGTGTGCAAAGCCTTCAGACTGCTGGAGGACGGTGGCTGCCGCTCTCCTGCCTGTTAATTCACTCTTGGCAAGTGAATGGAAAGCGTTCCAGGACAACATGTTTTGCTTTTTACCTAGTCCTGATGCGTCCCGCCTTGGCAAGTCTTGGTCGTCCCCAGAGGCTCCGAGATGCACAGAACATGGTAGCAGCTGCTTAAAATAGGGGCAGCGGTGAATTTGCCAACAAGCAAGAACATAGGCAGCTGACTGTGCTTGTGAAAGAGCAGCTGCCTGGTTTTGGCAATTGCCTTCACAGCGCACAGAAGCCCGGTGCTCTGCTGCTTTGTTTTTCCCAGTCAGTGAATTGCACACTAGTGAAGCTGAGCCAGGCTCTTCAGCTTTGCTGCTTTTTAGCATCTGTTCTCCACTTATGCTCTGTGTCATGTCTCGAGGTTGTTTGCCTTGTCCAGGCTGGAAAGTGCCCGCTAGTCCATAGAGCTGGGCAGGAGAGGGCAGAGAGCGCTTCCATCTGACAGCAGGTTGCAGGTTTCCTGGAAAAGAGCCGTGTCCTTGGAATGTGCAGCAAATCCGGTTTCTTGGCAACCCGGGGTAAGTATGCAGTGCTGGTACACTCTCCCCTTGCCAAATGGAGTGGGAATGCTTTTCTCTACGTTAGAGACGACTAGAGAAGCAGAAGACGCGGCTGCGGAGCTATCCGAAGGTAAATGCCGGTTCCCGGCGTCTTTCAGCAGAAGCGGCGCTCTAGAGTGCACCGCTGCCGCTCTAATGATCTGTGCGAGAACTAGCCGCTTCTTCGCCTCCAAGAGCCAGAGATCGAGGTAGCTTGGAAGATGCGAAGAACGAAGCCGCAAAGAAGCGGGCTTGTGTGCGAAGCCTTCAGACTGCTGGAGGACGGTGGCTGCCGCTCTCCTGCCTGTTGAATTCACTCTTGGCAAGCGAATGGGAAGCTTTCTAGGGCAACTTGCCTGGGTTTTTACTTAGTCCTGATGCGTCCCGCCTTGGCAAGTCTTGGTCGTCCCCAGAGGCTCCGAGATGCACAGAACATGGTAGCAGCTGCTTAAAAGAGGGGCAATGGTGAGTTTGCCAACAAGCAAGAACATAGGCAGCTGACTGTGTTTTGAAGGGGCAGCTGCCTGGTTTGGGCAATTGCCTTCACAGCGCACAGAAGCCCGGTGCTCTGCTGCTTTGTTTTTCCCAGTCAGTGAATTGCACACTAGTGAAGCTGAGCCAGGCTCTTCAGCTTTGCTGCTTGTTAGCATCTGTGCTCCACTTATGCTCTGTGACATGTCTCGAGGTTGTTTGCCTTGGCCAGGCTGGAAAGTGCCCGCTAGTCCATAGAGCTGGGCAGGAGAGGGCAGAGAGCACTTCCATCTGACAGCAGGTTGCAGGTTGCCTTGAAAGAGCCGTGTCCGTGGAATGTGCAGCAAATCCGATTTCTTGGCAACCCGAGGTAAGTGTGCTGTGCGGGTACATTCTCCCCTTGCCAAATGGAGTGGGAATGCTTTTTGCTAAGATAGAGACGACTAGAGAAGCAGAAGACGCGGCTGCAGAGCTATCCGAAGGTAAGGGCCGGTTCTCAGCGTCTTTCGGCAGAAGCGGCGCTCCGAAGTGCACCGCTGCCACTCTAATGATCTGTGCGTGAACAAGCCGCTTCTTCGCCTCCGAGAGCCAGATATCGCGGTAGCTTGGAAGAGGCGAAGAACGAAGCCGCTAAGAAGTGGGCTTGAGTGCAAAGCCTTCAGACTGCTGGAGGACGGTGGCTGCCGCTCTCCTGCCTGTGGAATTCACTCTTGGCAAGTGAATGGAAAGCGTTCCAGGACAACATGTTTTGGTTTTTACCTAGTCCTGATGCGTCCCGCCTTGGCAAGTCTTGGTCGTCCCCAGAGGCTCCGAGATGCACAGAACACGGTAGCAGCTGCTGAAAAGAGGGGCAGCGGTGAGTTTGCCAACAAGCAAGAACATAGGCAGTTGACTGTGCTTGTGAAGGAGCAGCTGCCTGGTTTTGGCAATTGCCTTCACAGCGCACAGAAGCCCGGTGCTCTGCTGCTTTGTTTTTCCCAGTCAGTGAATTGCACACTAGTGAAGCTGAGCCAGGCTCTTCAGCTTTGCTGCTTTTTAGCATCTGTGCTCCACTAATGCTCTGTGACATGTCTCAAGGTTGTTTGCCTTGTCCAGGCTGGAAAGTGCCCGCTAGTCCATAGAGCTGGGCAGGAGAGGGCAGAGAGCACTTCCATCTGACAGCAGGTTGCAGGTTTCCTGGAAAAGAGCCGTGTCCTTGGAATGTGCAGCAAATCCGACTTCTTGGCAACCCGGGGTAAGTATGCAGTGCTGGTACATTCTCCCCTTGCCAAATGGAGTGGGAAAGCTTTTCGCTAAGATCGAGACAACTAGAGAAGCAGAAGACGCGGCTGCGGAGCTATCCGAAGGTAAGGGCCGGTTCCTGGCGTCTTTCGGCAGAAGCGGCGCTCCAGAGTGCACCGCTGGCGCTCTAATGATCTGTGCGAGAACTAGCCACTTCTTCGCCTCCGAGAGCCAGATATCGCGGCAGCTTGGAAGAGGCGAAGAACGAAGCCGTAAAGAAGTGGGCTTGTGTGCAATGCCTTCAGACTGCTGGAGGACGATGGCTGCCGCTCTCCTGCCCTTTGAATTCACTCTTGGCAAGTGAATGGAAAGCGTTCCAGGATACCATGTTTTGGTTTTTACTTAGTCCTGATGCGTCCCGCCTTGGCAAGTCTTGGTCGTCCCCAGAGGCTCCGAGATGCACAGAACACGGTAGCATCTGCTTAAAAGAGGGGCAGCGGTGAGTTTGCCAACAAGCAAGAACATAGGCAGCTGACTGTGCTTGTGAAGGAGCAGCTGCCTGGTTTTGGCCAATTGCCTTCACAGCACACAGAAGCCCGGTGCTCTGCTGCTTTGTTTTTCCCACTCAGTGAATTGCACACTAGTGAAGCTGAGCCAGGCTCTTCAGCTTTGCTGCTTTTTAGCATCTGTGCTCCACTAATGCTCTGTGACATGTCTCGAAGTTTTTTGCCTTGGCCAGGCTGGAAAGTGCCCGCTAGTCCATAGAGCTGGGCAGGAGAGGGCAGAGAGCACTTCCATCTGACAGCAGGTTGCAGGTTGCCTGGAAAAGAGCCGTGTCCTTGGAATGTGCAGCAAATCCGATTTCTTGGCAACCCGGGGTAAGTATGCAGTGCTGGTACATTCTCCCCTTGCCAAATGGAGTGGGAAAGCTTTTCGCTAAGATAGAGACGACTAGAGAAGCAGAAGACGCGGCTGCGGAGCTATCCGAAGGTAAGTGCCGGTTCCCGGCGTCTTTCGGCAGAAGCGGTGCTCCGGAGTGCACCGCTGCCGCTCTAATGATCTGTGCGAGAACTAGCCGCTTCTTCGCCTCCAAGAGCCAGAGATCGAGGTAGCTTGGAAGAGGCGAAGAACGAAGCCGCAAAGAAGCGGGCTTGTGTGCGAAGCCTTCAGACTGCTGGAGGACGGTGGCTGCCGCTCTCCTGCCTGTTGAATTCACTCTTGGCAAGCGAACGGGAAGCTTTCTAGGGCAACTTGCCTGGGTTTTTACTTAGTCCTGATGCGTCCCACCTTGGCAAGTCTTGCTCGTCCTCAGAGGCTCCAAAATGCACAGAACACAGTGGCAGCTGCTGAAAAGAAGGGCAGCGGTGAGTTTGTCAACAAGCAAGAACATAGGCAGCTGACTGTGCTTGTGAAAAAGCAGCTGCCTGGTTTTGGCAATTGCCTTCACAGCGCACAGAAGCCCGGTGCTCTGCTGCTTTGTTTTTCCCAGTCAGTGAATTGCACACTAGTGAAGCTGAGCCAGGCTCTTCAGCTTTGCTGCTTTTTAGCATCTGTGCTCCACTTATGCTCTGTGACATGTCTCGAGGTTGTTTGCCTTGGCCAGGCTGGAAAGTGCCCACTAGTCCATAGAGCTGGGCAGGAGAGGGCAGAGAGCACTTCCATCTGACAGCAGGTTGCAGGTTGCCTGGAAAGATCCGTGTCCTTGGAATGTGCAGCAAATCCGATTTCTCGGCAATCCGAGGTAAGTGTGCAGTGCGGGTACATTCTCCCCTTTCCAAATGGAGTGGGAATGCTTTTTGCTAAGATTGAGACGACTAGAGAAGCAGAAGACGCGGCTGCGGAGCTATCCGAAGGTAAGGGCCGGTTCTCGGAGTCTTTCGCCAGAAGCGGCGCTCCGGAGTGCACCGCTGCCTCTCTACTTATCTGTGCACGAACTAGCCGCTTCTTCGCCTCCAAAAGCCAGAGATCGCTGTAGCTTGGAAGAGGCGAAGAACAAAGCCGCAAAGAAGTGGGCTTGTGTGCAAAGCCTTCAGACTGCTGGAGGACGGTGGCTGCCGCTCTCCTGCCTCTTGAATTCACTCTTGGCAAGTGAATGGAAAGCGTTCCAGGACAACATGTTTTGGTTTTTACTTAGTCCTGATGCGTCCCGCCTTGGCAAGTCTTGGTCGTCCCCAGAGGCTCCGAGATGCACAGAACACGGTAGCAGCTGCTTAAAAGAGGGGCAGCGGTGAGTTTGCCAACAAGCAAGAACATAGGCAGCTGACTGTGCTTGTGAAGGAGCAGCTGCCTGGTTTTGGCAATTGCCTTCACAGCGCACAGAAGCCCGGTGCTCTGCTGCTTTGTTTTTCCCAGTCAGTGAATTGCACACTAGTGAAGCTGAGCCAGGCTCTTCAGCTTTGCTGCTTTTTAGCATCTGTGCTCCCCTTATGCTCTGTGACATGTCTCGAGGTTGTATGCCTTGGCCAGGCTGGAAAGTGCCCGCTAGTCCATAGAGCTGGGCAGGAGAGGGCAGAGAGCACTTCCATCTGACAGCAGGTTGCAGGTGGCCTGGAAAGATCCGTGTCCTTGGAATGTGCAGCAAATCCTATTTCTTGGCAACCCGAGGTAAGTGTGCAGTGCGGGTACATTCTCCCCTTGCCAAATGGAGTGGGAATGCTTTTTGCTAAGATCGAGACGACTAGAGAAGCAGAAGACGCGGCTGCGGAGCTATCCGAAGGTAAGGGCCGGTTCTCGGAGTCTTTCGGAGAAAGCGGCGCTCCGGAGTGCACCGCTGCCGCTCTAATGATCTGTGCGTGAACTAGCCGCTTCTTCGCCTCCGAGAGCCAGATATCGCGGTAGCTTGGAAGAGGCGAAGAACGAAGCCGCAAAGAAGCGGGCTTGTGTGCGAAGCCTTCAGACTGCTGGAGGACAGTGGCTGCTGCTCTCCTGCCTGTTGAATTCACTCTTGGTGAGCGAATGGAAAGCGTTCCAGGACAACATGTTTTGGTTTTTACTTAGTCCTGATGCGTCCCGCCGTGGAAAGTCTTGGTCGTCCCAGGAGGCTCCGAAATGCACAGACCACGGTGGCAGTTGCTGAAAAGAAGGGCAGTGGTGAGTTTGTCAACAAGCAAGAACATAGGCAGCTGACTGTGCTTGTGAAGGAGCAGCTGCCTGGTTTTGGCAATTGCCTTCACAGCACACAGAATCCCGGTGCTCTGCTGCTTTGTTTTTCCCAGTCAGTGAATGGCACACTAGTGAAGCTGAGCCAGGCTCTTCAGCTTTGCTGCTTTTTAGCATCTGTGCTCCACTTATGCTCTGCGACATGTCTCGAGGTTGTTTGCCTCTGCCAGGCTGGAAAGTGCCCGCTAGTCCATAGAGCTGGGCAGGAGAGGGCAGAGAGCACTTCCATCTGACAGCAGGTTGCAGGTTTCCTGGGAAAGAGCCGTTTCCTTGGAATGTGCAGCAAATCCGATTTCTTGGCAACCCGGGGTTTGTGTGCAGTGCTGGTACACTCTCCCCTTGCCAAATGGAGTGGGAATGCTCTTCCCTAAGATAGAGACGACTAGAGAAGCAGAAGACGCGGCTGCGGAGCTATCCGAAGGTAAGTACGGTTCAAGGCGTCTTTCGGCAGAAGGGGCACTCTGGAGTGCACCGCTGCCGCTCTAATGATCTGTGCGAGAAATAGCCGCTTCTTCGCCTCCAAGAGCCAGATATCGCGGCAGCTTGGGAGAGGCGGAGAACGAAGCCGTAAAGAAGTGGGCTTGTGTGCGAAGCCTTCAGACTGCTGGAGGACGGTGGCTGCCGCTCTCCTGCCTGTTGAATTCACTCTTGGCAAGCGAATGAAAAGCATTCCAGGACAACTTGCCTGGGTTTTTACTTAGTCCTGATGCGTCCCGCCTTGGCAAGTCTTGCTCGTCCCCAGAGGCTCCAAAATGCACAGAACACGGTGGCAGCTGCTGAAAAGAAGGGCAGCACTGAGTTTGTCAACAAGCAAGAACATAGGCAGCTGAGGGTGCTTGTGGAGCAGCAGCTGCCTGGTTTCGGCAATTGCCTTCACAGCGCACAGAAGCCTGGTGCTCTTCTGCTTTGTTTTTCCCAGTCAGTGAATTGCACACTAGTGAAGCTGAGCCATGCTCTTCAGCTTTGCTGCTTTTTAGCATCTGTGCTCCACTTATGCTCTGTGACATGTCTCGAGGTTGTTTGCCTTGGCCAGGCTGGAAAGTGCCCGCTAGTCCATAGAGCTGGGCAGGAGAGGGCAGGGAGCAGTTCCATCTGACAGCAGGTTGCAGGTTGCCTGGGAAAGAGCCGTGTCCCTGGAATGTGCAGCAAATCCTATTTCTTGGCAACCCGGGGTAAGTGTGCAGTGCTGGTACGCTCTCCCCTTGCGAAATGGAGTGGGAAAGCTTTTCGCTAAGATCCAGACAACTAGAGAAGCAGAAGACGCGGCTGCGGAGCTATCCGAAGATAAGGGCCGTTTCCCGGCGTCTTTCGGCAGAAGCAGCGCTCCGGAGTGCACCGCTGCCGCTCTTATGATCTGTGCGAGAACTAGCCGCTTCTTCGCCTCCAAGAGCCAGAGATCGCGGTAGCTTGGAAGAGGCGAAGAACGAAGCCGCAAAGAAGCGAGCTTGTGTGTGAAGCCTTCAGACTGCTGGAGGACGGTGGCTGCTGCTCTCCTGCCTGTTGAATTCACTCTTGGTGAGTGAATGAAAAGCGTTCCAGGACAACATGTTTTGGTTTTTACTTAGTCCGTATGCGTCCCGCCTTGGCAAGTCTTGCTCGTCCCCAGAGGCTCCGAAATGCACAGAACACGGTGGCAGCTGCTGAAAAGAAGGGCAGCGGTGAGTTTGTCAACAAGCAAGAACATAGGCAGCTGACTGTGCTTGTGAAGGAGCAGCTGCCTGGTTTTGGCAATTGCCTTCACAGCGCACAGAAGCCCGGTGCTCCGCTGCTTTGTTTTTCCCAGTCAGTGAATTGCACACTAGTGAAGCTGAGCCAGGCTCTTCAGCTTTGCTGCTTTTGAGCATTTGTGCTCCACTTATGCTCTGTGTCATGTCTCGCGGTTGTTTGCCTTGGCCCGGCTGGAAAGTGCCCGCTAGTCCATAGAGCTGGGCAGGAGAGGGCAGAGAGCACTTCCATCTGACGGCAGGTTGCAGATTGCCTCGGAAAGAGCCGTGTCCTTGGAATGTGCAGTAAATACGATTTCTCGGCAACCCGGGGTTAGTGTGCAGTGCGGGTACACTCTCCCCTTGCCAAATGGAGTGGGAATGCTAGTCCCTAATATCGAGACGACTCGAGAAGCAGAAGACGCGGCTGCGGAGCTATCCGAAGATAAGGGCCGTTTCCCGGCGTCTTTCGGCAGAAGCGGCGCTCCGGAGTGCACCGCTGCCGCTCTAATGATCTGTGCGTGAATTAGCCGCTTCTTCGCCTCCAAAAGCCAGAGATCGAGGTAGCTTGGAAGAGGCGAAGAACGAAGCCGCAAAAAAGCGGGCTTGTGTGCGAAGCCTTCAGACTGCTGGAGGACGGTGGCTGCCGCTCGCCTGCCTGTTGAATTCACTCTTGGTGAGCGAATGGAAAGCGTTCCAGGACAACTTGCCTGGGTTTTTACATAGTCCTGATGCGTCCCACCTTGGCAAGTCTTGCTCGTCCTCAGAGGCTCCAAAATGCACAGAATACGGTGGCAGTTGCTGAAAAGAAGGGCAGCGGTGAGTTTGTCAACAAGCAAGAACATTGGCAGCTGACTGTGCTTTGAAGGAGCAGCTGCCTGGTTTTGGCAATTGCCTTCACAGCGCACAGAAGCCCGGTGCTCTGCTGCTTTGTTTTTCCCAGTCAGTGAATTGCACACTAGTGAAGCTGAGCCAGGCTCTTCAGCTTTGCTGCTTTTAGCATCTGTGCTCCACTAATGCTCTGTGACATGTCTCGAGGTTGTTTGCCTCTGCCAGGCTGGAAAGTGCCCGCTAGTCCATAGAGCTGGGCAGGAGAGGGCAGAGAGCACTTCCATCTGACAGCAGGTTGCAGGTGGCCTGGAAAGATCCGTGTCCTTGGAATGTGCAGCAAATCCTATTTCTTGGCAACCCGAGGTAAGTGTGCAGTGCGGGTACATTCTCCCCTTGCCAAATGGAGTGGGAATGCTTTTTGCTAAGATCGAGACGACTAGAGAAGCAGAAGACGCGGCTGCGGAGCTATCCGAAGATAAGGGCCGGTTCTCGGAGTCTTTCGGAGAAAGCGGCATTCCGGAGTGCACCGCTGCCGCTCTAATGATCTGTGCGTGAACTAGCCGCTTCTTCGCCTCCGAGAGCCAGATATTGCGGTAGCTTGGAAGAGGCAAAGAACGAAGCCGCAAAGAAGCGGGCTTGTGTGCGAAGCCTTCAGACTGCTGGAGGACAGTGGCTGCTGCTCTCCTGCCTGTTGAATTCACTCTTGGTGAGCGAATGGAAAGCGTTCCAGGACAACATGTTTTGGTTTTTACTTAGTCCTGATGCGTCCCGCCGTGGAAAGTCTTGCTCGTCCCAGGAGGCTCCGAAATGCACAGACCACGGTGGCAGTTGCTGAAAAGAAGGGCAGTGGTGAGTTTGTCAACAAGCAAGAATATAGGCAGCTGACTGTGCTTGTGAAGGAGCAGCTGCCTGGTTTTGGCAATTGCCTTCACAGCGCACAGAAGCCCGGTGCTCTGCTGCTTTGTTTTTCCCAGTCAGTGAATTGCACACTAGTGAAGCTGAGCCAGGCTCTTCAGCTTTGCTGCTTTTTAGCATCTCTGCTCCACTAATGCTCTGTGACATGTCTCGAGGTTGTTTGCCTCTGCCAGGCTGGAAAGTGCCCGCTAGTCCATAGAGCTGGGCAGGAGAGGGCAGAGAGCACTTCCATCTGACAGCAGGTTGCAGGTTTCCTGGAAAAGAGCCGTGTCCTTGGAATGTGCAGCAAATCCGATTTCTTGGCAACCCGAGGTAAGTGTGCAGTGCTGGTACACTCTCCCCTTGCCAAATGGAGTGGGAATGCCTTTTGCTAAGATCGAGACGACTAGAGAAGCAGAAGACGCGGCTGCGGAGCTATCCGAAAGTAAGGGCCGGTTCTCGGAGTCTTTCGGAGAAAGCGGCGCTCCGGAGTGCACCGCTGCCACTCTAATGATCTGTGCGTGAATTAGCCGCTTCTTCGCCTCCAAAAGCCAGAGATCGAGGTAGCTTGGAAGAGGCGAAGAACGAAGCCGCAAAAAAGCGGGCTTGTGTGCGAAGCCTTCAGACTGCTGGAGGACAGTGGCTGCTGCTCTCCTGCCTGTTGAATTCACTCTTGGTGAGCGAATGGAAAGCGTTCCAGGACAACTTGCCTGGGTTTTTACATAGTCCTGATGCGTCCCGCCGTGGCAAGTCTTGGTCGTCCCAGGAGGCTCCGAAATGCACAGACCACGGTGGCAGTTGCTGAAAAGAAGGGCAGTGGTGAGTTTGTCAACAAGCAAGAACATAGGCAGCTGACTGTGCTTGTGAAGGAGCAGCTGCCTGGTTTTGGCAATTGCCTTCACAGCGCACAGAAGCCCGGTGCTCTGCTGCTTTGTTTTTCCCAGTCAGTGAATTGCACACTAGTGAAGCTGAGCCAGGCTCTTCAGCTTTGCTGCTTTTTAGCATCTCTGCTCCACTAATGCTCTGTGACATGTCTCGAGGTTGTTTGCCTCTGCCAGGCTGGAAAGTGCCCGCTAGTCCATAGAGCTGGGCAGGAGAGGGCAGAGAGCACTTCCATCTGACAGCAGGTTGCAGGTTTCCTGGAAAAGTGCCGTTTCCTTGGAATGTGCAGCAAATCCGATTTCTTGGCAATCCGGGGTTAGTGTGCAGTGCTGGTACACTCTCCCCTTGCCAAATGGAGTGGGAATGCTCTTCCCTAAGATAGAGACGACTAGAGAAGCAGAAGACGCGGCTGCGGAGCTATCCGAAGGTAAGTACGGTTCCAGGCGTCTTTCGGCAGAAGGGGAACTCTGGAGTGCACCGCTGCCGCTCTAATGATCTCTGCGAGAACTAGCCGCTTCTTCGCCTCCAAGAGCCAGAGATCGAGGTAGCTTGGAAGAGGCGAAGAACGAAGCCGCAAAGAAGCGGGCCTGTGTGCGAAGCCTTCAGACTGCTGGACGATGGTGGCTGCCGCTCTCCTGCCTGTTGAATTCACTCTTGGCAAGCGAATGGGAAGCTTTCTAGGGCAACTTGCCTGGGTTTTTACTTAGTCCTGATGCGTCCCACCTTGGCAAGTCTTGCTCGTCCTCAGAGGCTCCAAAATGCACAGAACACAGTGGCAGCTGCTGAAAAGAAGGGCAGCGGTGAGTTTGCCAACAAGCAAGAACTTAGGCAGCTGAATGTGCTTGTGAAGGAGCAGCTGCCTGGTTTTGGCAATTGCCTTCACAGCGCACAGAAGCCCGGTGCTCTGCTGCTTTGTTTTTCCCAGTCAGTGAATTGCACACTAGTGAAGCTGAGCCAGGCTCTTCAGCTTTGCTGCTTTTAGCATCTGTGCTCCACTAATGCTCTGTGACATGTCTCGAGGTTGTTTGCCTCTGCCAGGCTGGAAAGTGCCCGCTAGTCCATAGAGCTGGGCAGGAGAGGGCAGAGAGCACTTCCATCTGACAGCAGGTTGCAGGTGGCCTGGAAAGATCCGTGTCCTTGGAATGTGCAGCAAATCCTATTTCTTGGCAACCCGAGGTAAGTGTGCAGTGCGGGTACATTCTCCCCTTGCCAAATGGAGTGGGAATGCTTTTTGCTAAGATCGAGACGACTAGAGAAGCAGAAGACGCGGCTGCGGAGCTATCCGAAGATAAGGGCCGGTTCTCGGAGTCTTTCGGAGAAAGCGGCATTCCGGAGTGCACCGCTGCCGCTCTAATGATCTGTGCGTGAACTAGCCGCTTCTTCGCCTCCGAGAGCCAGATATTGCGGTAGCTTGGAAGAGGCGAAGAACGAAGCCGCAAAGAAGTGGGCTTGTGTGCAAAGCCTTCAGACTGCTGGAGGACGGTGGCTGCCGCTCTCCTGCCTGTTGAATTCACTCTTGGCAAGTGAATGGAAAGCGTTCCAGGACAACATGTTTTGCTTTTTACTTAGTCCTGATGCGTCCCGCCTTGGCAAGTCTTGGTCGTCCCCAGAGGCTCCGAGATGCACAGAACATGGTAGCAGCTGCTTAAAAGAGGGGCAGCGGTGAATTTGCCAACAAGCAAGAACATAGGCAGCTGACTGTGCTTGTGAAAAAGCAGCTGCCTGGTTTTGGCAATTGCCTTCACAGCGCACAGAAGCCCGGTGCTCTGCTGCTTTGTTTTTCCCAGTCAGTGAATTGCACACTCGTGAAGCTGAGCCAGGCTCTTCAGCTTTGCTGCTTTTTAGCATCTGTGCTCCACTAATGCTCTGTGACATGTCTCGAGGTTGTTTGCCTCTGCCAGGCTGGAAAGTGCCCGCTAGTCCATAGAGCTGGGCAGGAGAGGGCAGAGAGCACTTCCATCTGACAGCAGGTTGCAGGTTTCCTGGAAAAGTGCCGTTTCCTTGGAATGTGCAGCAAATCCGATTTCTTGGCAATCCGGGGTTAGTGTGCAGTGCTGGTACACTCTCCCCTTGCCAAATGGAGTGGGAATGCTCTTCCCTAAGATAGAGACGACTAGAGAAGCAGAAGACGCGGCTGCGGAGCTATCCGAAGGTAAGTACGGTTCCAGGCGTCTTTCGGCAGAAGGGGAACTCTGGAGTGCACCGCTGCCGCTCTAATGATCTGTGCGAGAACTAGCCGCTTCTTCGCCTCCAAGAGCCAGAGATCGAGGTAGCTTGGAAGAGGCGAAGAACGAAGCCGCAAAGAAGCGGGCTTGTGTGCGAAGCCTTCAGACTGCTGGACGATGGTGGCTGCCGCTCTCCTGCCTGTTGAATTCACTCTTGGCAAGCGAATGGGAAGCTTTCTAGGGCAACTTGCCTGGGTTTTTACTTAGTCCTGATGCGTCCCACCTTTGCAAGTCTTGCTCGTCCTCAGAGGCTCCGAAATGCGCAGACCACGGTGGCAGTTGCTGAAAAGAAGGGCAGCGGTGAGTTTGTCAACAAGCAAGAACATAGGCAGCTGACAGTGTTGTGAAGGGGCAGCTGCCTGGTTTGGGCAATTGCCTTCACAGCGCACAGAAGCCCGGTGCTCTGCTGCTTTGTTTTTCCCAGTCAGTGAATTGCACACTAGTGAAGCTGAGCCAGGCTCTTCAGCTTTGCTGCTTGTTAGCATCTGTGCTCCACTTATGCTCTGTGACATGTCTCGAGGTTGTTTGCCTTGGCCAGGCTGGAAAGTGCCCGCTAGTCCATAGAGCTGGGCAGGAGAGGGCAGAGAGCACTTCCATCTGACAGCAGGTTGCAGGTTGCCTGGGAAAGAGCTGTGTCCTTGGAATGTGCAGCAAATCCTATTTCTTGGCAACCCGGGGTAAGTGTGCACTGCTGGTACACTCTCCCCTTGCGAAATGGAGTGGGAAAGCTTTTCGCTAAGATCGAGACGTCTAGAGAATCAGAAGACGCGGCTGCGGAGCTATCCGAAGATAAGGGCTGTTTCCCGGTGTCTTTCGGCAGAAGCGGCGCTCTGGAGTGCACTGCTGCCGCTCTAATGATCTGTGCGTGAACTAGCCACTTCTTTGCCTCCAAGAGCCAGAGATCGCGGTAGCTTGGAAGAGGCGAAGAACGAAGCCGCAAAAAGCAGGCTTGTGTGCGAAGCCTTCAGACTGCTGGAGAACGGTGGCTGCCGCTCTCCTGCCTGTTGAATTCACTCTTGGCAAGTGAATGAAAAGCGTTCCAGGACAACATGTTTTGGTTTTTACTTAGTCCTGATGCGTCCCACCTTGGCAAGTCTTGCTCGACCCCTGAGGCTCCAAAATGCACAGAACACGGTGCCAGCTGCTGAAAAGAAGGGCAGCACTGAGGTTGTCAACAAGCAAGAACATTGGCAGCTGACAGTGCTTGTGGAGCAGCAGCTGCCTGGTTTCGGCAATTGCCTTCACAGCGCACAGAAGCCTGGTGCTCTGCTGCTTTGTTTTTCCCAGTCAGTGAATTGCACACTAGTGAAGCTGAGCCATGCTCTTCAGCTTTGCTGCTTTTTAGCATCTGTGCTCCACTTATGCTCTGTGACATGTCTCGAGGTTGTTTGCCTTGGCCAGGCTGGAAAGTGCCCGCTAGTCCATAGAGCTGGGCAGGAGAGGGCAGGGAGCAGTTCCATCTGACAGCAGGTTGCAGGTTGCCTGGGAAAGAGCCGTGTCCCTGGAATGTGCAGCAAATCCTATTTCTTGGCAACCCGGGGTAAGTGTGCAGTGCTGGTACGCTCTCCCCTTGCGAAATGGAGTGGGAAAGCTTTTCGCTAAGATTCAGACAACTAGAGAAGCAGAAGACGCGACTGCGGAGCTATCCGAAGATAAGGACCGTTTCCCGGCGTCTTTCGGCAGAAGCAGCGCTCCGGAGTGCACCGCTGCCGCTCTAATGATCTGTGCGAGAACTAGCCGCTTCTTCGCCTCCGAGAGCCAGATATCGCGGTAGCTTGGAAGAGGCGAAGAACGAAGCCGCAAAGAAGCGAGCTTGTGTGTGAAGCCTTCAGACTGCTGGAGGACAGTGGCTGCCGCTCTCCTGCCTGTTGAATTCACTCTTGGTGAGTGAATGAAAAGCGTTCCAGGACAACATGTTTTGGTTTTTACTTAGTCCGTATGCGTCCCACCTTGGCAAGTCTTGCTCGTCCCCAGAGGCTCCGAAATGCACAGAACACGGTGGCAGCTGCTGAAAAGAAGGGCAGCGATGAGTTTGTCAACAAGCAAGAACATAGGCAGCTGACTGTGCTTGTGAAGGAGCAGCTGCCTGGTTTTGGCAATTGCCTTCACAGCGCACAGAAGCCCGGTGCTCTGCTGCTTTGTTTTTCCCAGTCAGTGAATTGCACACTAGTGAAGCTGAGCCAGGCTCTTCAGCTTTGCTGCTTTTGAGCATTTGTGCTCCACTTATGCTCTGTGTCATGTCTCGCGGTTGTTTGCCTTGGCCCGGCTGGAAAGTGCCCGCTAGTCCATAGAGCTGGGCAGGAGAGGGCAGAGAGCACTTCCATCTGACGGCAGGTTGCAGATTGCCTCGGAAAGAGCCGTGTCCTTGGAATGTGCAGTAAATACGATTTCTTGGCAACCCGGGGTTAGTGTGCAGTGCGGGTACACTCTCCCCTTGCCAAATGGAGTGGGAATGCTCTTCCCTAAGATCGAGACGACTCGAGAAGCAGAAGACGCGGCTGCGGAGCTATCCGAAGATAAGGGCCGTTTCCCGGCGTCTTTCGGCAGAAGCGGCGCTCCGGAGTGCACCGCTGCCGCTCTAATGATCTGTGCGTGAATTAGCCGCTTCTTCGCCTCCAAGAGCCAGAGATCGAGGTAGCTTGGAAGAGGCGAAGAACGAAGCCGCAAAAAAGCGGGCTTGTGTGCGAAGCCTTCAGACTGCTGGAGGACGGTGGCTGCTGCTCTCCTGCCTGTTGAATTCACTCTTGGTGAGCGAATGGAAAGCGTTCCAGGACAACATGTTTTGCTTTTTACTTAGTCCTGATGCGTCCCGCCTTGGCAAGTCTTGGTCGTCCCCAGAGGCTCTGAGATGCACAGAACACGGTAGCAGCTGCTTAAAAGAGGGGCAGCGGTGAATTTGCCAACAAGCAAGAACATAGGCAGCTGACTGTGCTTGTGAAAAAGCAGCTGCCTGGTTTTGGCAATTGCCTTCACAGCGCACAGAAGCCCGGTGCTCTGCTGCTTTGTTTTTCCCAGTCAGTGAATTGCACACTAGTGAAGCTGAGCCAGGCTCTTCAGCTTTGCTGCTTTTTAGCATCTGTGCTCCACTAATGCTCTGTGACATGTCTCGAGGTTGTTTGCCTTGGCCAGGCTGGAAAGTGCCCGCTAGTCCATAGAGCTGGGCAGGAGAGGGCAGAGAGCACTTCCATCTGACAGCAGGTTGCAGGTTGCCTGGAAAAGAGCCGTGTCCTTGGAATGTGCAGCAAATCCGATTTCTTGGCAACCCGGGGTAAGTATGCAGTGCTGGTACATTCTCCCCTTGCCAAATGGAGTGGGAAAGCTTTTCGCTAAGATCGAGACGACTAGAGAAGCAGAAGAGGCGGCTGCGGAGCTATCCGAAGGTAAGGGCCGGTTCTCAGCGTCTTTCGGCAGAAGCGGCGCTCCGGAGTGCACCGCAGCCACTCTAATGATCTGTGCGAGAACTAGCCGCTTCTTCGCCTCCAAAAGCCAGAGATCGTGGTAGCTTGGAAGAGGCGAAGAACGAAGCCGCAAAGAAGCGGGCTTGTGTGCAAAACCTTCAGACTTCTGGACGATGGTGGCTGCCGCTCTCCTGCCTGTTGAATTCACTCTTGGCAAGCGAATGGAAAGCTTTCTAGGGCAACTCGCCTGGGTTTTTACTTAGTCCTGATGCGTCCCACCTTGGCAAGTCTTGCTCGTCCTCAGAGGCTCCAAAATGCACAGAACACAGTGGCAGCTGCTGAAAAGAAGGGCAGCGGTGAGTTTGCCAACAAGCAAGAATTTAGGCAGCTGAATGTGCTTGTGAAGGAGCAGCTGCCTGGTTTTGGCAATTGCCTTCACAGCGCACAGAAGCCCGGTGCTCTGCTGCTTTGTTTTTCCCAGTCAGTGAATTGCACACTAGTGAAGCTGAGCCAGGCTCTTCAGCTTTGCTGCTTTCAGCATCTGTGCTCCACTAATGCTCTGTGACATGTCTCGAGGTTGTTTGCCTCTGCCAGGCTGGAAAGTGCCCGCTAGTCCATAGAGCTGGGCAGGAGAGGGCAGAGAGCACTTCCATCTGAAAGCAGGTTGCAGGTTTCCTGGGAAAGATCCGTGTCCTTGGAATGTGCAGCAAATCCGATTTCTTGGCAACCTGGGGTTAGTGTGCAGTGCTGGTACACTCTCCCCTTGCCAAATGGAGTGGGAAAGCTTTTTGCTAAGATGGAGAAGACTAGAGAAGCAGAAGACGCGGCTGCGGAGCTATCCGAAGATAAGGGCCGGTTCTCGGAGTCTTTCAGCAGAAGCGGCGCTCCGGAGTGCACCGCTGCCGCTCTAATGATCTGTGCGTGAACTAGCCGCTTCTTCGCCTCCAAGAGCCAGAGATCGAGGTAGCTTGGAAGAGGCGAAGAACGAAGCCGCAAAGAAGCGGGCTTGTGTGCGAAGCCTTCAGACTGCTGGAGGACGGTGGCTGCTGCTCTCCTGCCTGTTGAATTCACTCTTGGTGAGCGAATGGAAAGCGTTCCAGGACAACATGTTTTGGTTTTTACTTAGTCCTGATGCGTCCCGCCTTGGCAAGTCTTGCTCGTCCCAGGAGGCTCCGAAATGCACAGACTACGGTGGCAGTTGCTGAAAAGAAGGGCAGTGGTGAGTTTGTCAACAAGCAAGAACATAGGCAGCTGACTGTGCTTGTGAAGGAGCAGCTGCCTGGTTTTGGCAATTGCCTTCACAGCACACAGAAGCCCGGTGCTCTGCTGCTTTGTTTTTCCCAGTCAGTGAATTGCACACTAGTGAAGCTGAGCCAGGCTCTTCAGCTTTGCTGCTTTTTAGCATCTGTGCTCCACTTATGCTCTGTGACATGTCTCGAGGTTGTTTGCCTCTGCCAGGCTGGAAAGTGCCCGCTAGTCCATACAGCTGGGCAGGAGAGGGCAGAGAGCACTTCCATCTGACAGCAGGTTGCAGGTTTCCTGGGAAAGTGCCGTTTCCTTGGAATGTGCAGCAAATCCGATTTCTTGGCAACCCGGGGTTAGTGTGCAGTGCTGGTACACTCTCCCCTTGCCAAATGGAGTGGGAATGCTCTTCCCTAAGATAGAGACGACTAGAGAAGCAGAAGACGCGGCTGCGGAGCTATCCGAAGGTAAGTGCCGGTTCCCGGCGTCTTTCAGCAGAAGCGGCGCTCTAGAGTGCACCGATGCCGCTCTAATGATCTGTGCGAGAACTAGCCGCTTCTTCGCCTCCAAGAGCCAGAGATCGAGGTAGCTTGGAAGGGGCGAAGAACGAAGCCGCAAAGAAGCGGGCTTGTATGCGAAGCCTTCAGACTGCTGGAGGACGGTGGCTGCCGCTCTCCTGCCTGTTGAATTCACTCTTGGCAAGCGAATGGGAAGCTTTCTAGGGAAACTTGCCTGGGTTTTTACTTAGTCCTGATGCGTCCCGCCTTGGCAAGTCTTGGTCGTCCCCAGAGGCTCCGAGATGCACAGAACACGGTAGCAGCTGCTTAAAAGAGGGGCAGTGGTGAGTTTGCCAACAAGCAAGAACATAGGCAGCTGACTGTGTTTTGAAGGGGCAGCTGCCTGGTTTGGGCAATTGCCTTCACAGCGCACAGAAGCCCGGGGCTCTGCTGCTTTGTTTTTCCCAGTCAGTGAATTGCACACTAGTGAAGCTGAGCCAGGCTCTTCAGCTTTGCTGCTTGTTAGCATCTGTGCTCCACTTATGCTCTGTGACATGTCTCGAGGTTGTTTGCCTTGGCCAGGCTGGAAAGTGCCCGCTAGTCCATAGAGCTGGGCAGGAGAGGGCAGAGAGCACTTCCATCTGACAGCAGGTTGCAGGTTGCCTTGAAAGTGCCGTGTCCTTGGAATGTGCAGCAAATCCGATTTCTTGGCAACCCGAGGTAAGTGTGCTGTGCGGGGACATTCTCCCCTTGCCAAATGGAGTGGGAATGCTTTTTGCTAAGATTGAGACGACTAGAGAAGCAGAAGACGCGGCTGCAGAGCTATCCGAAGGTAAGGGCCGGTTCTCAGCGTCTTTCGGCAGAAGCGGCGCCCCGAAGTGCACCGCTGCCACTCTAATGATCTGTGCGTGAACTAGCCGCTTCTTCGCCTCCAAGAGCCAGAGATCGAGGTAGCTTGGAAGGGGCGAAGAACGAAGCCGCAAAGAAGCGGGCTTGTATGCGAAGCCTTCAGACTGCTGGAGGACGGTGGCTGCCGCTCTCCTGCCTGTTGAATTCACTCTTGGCAAGCGAATGGGAAGCTTTCTAGGGAAACTTGCCTGGGTTTTTACTTAGTCCTGATGCGTCCCGCCTTGGCAAGTCTTGGTCGTCCCCAGAGGCTCCGAGATGCACAGAACACGGTAGCAGCTGCTTAAAAGAGGGGCAGTGGTGAGTTTGCCAACAAGCAAGAACATAGGCAGCTGACTGTGTTTTGAAGGGGCAGCTGCCTGGTTTGGGCAATTGCCTTCACAGCGCACAGAAGCCCGGTGCTCTGCTGCTTTGTTTTTCCCAGTCAGTGAATTGCACACTAGTGAAGCTGAGCCAGGCTCTTCAGCTTTACTGCTTGTTAGCATCTGTGCTCCACTTATGCTCTGTGACATGTCTCGAGGTTGTTTGCCTTGGCCAGGCTGGAAAGTGCCCGCTAGTCCATAGAGCTGGGCAGGAGAGGGCAGAGAGCACTTCCATCTGACAGCAGGTTGCAGGTTGCCTTGAAAGTGCCGTGTCCTTGGAATGTGCAGCAAATCCGATTTCTTGGCAACCCGAGGTAAGT
Source organism: Anomalospiza imberbis (assembly GCF_031753505.1). Taxonomy (NCBI): domain Eukaryota; kingdom Metazoa; phylum Chordata; class Aves; order Passeriformes; family Viduidae; genus Anomalospiza; species Anomalospiza imberbis. The sequence goes on along the minus strand of NW_027099789.1, from coordinate 139,698 downwards.
GTGCTGTGCGGGGACATTCTCCCCTTGCCAAATGGAGTGGGAATGCTTTTTGCTAAGATTGAGACGACTAGAGAAGCAGAAGACGCGGCTGCAGAGCTATCCGAAGGTAAGGGCCGGTTCTCAGCGGCTTTCGGCAGAAGCGGCGCCCCGAAGTGCACCGCTGCCACTCTAATGATCTGTGCGTGAACTAGCCGCTTCTTCGCCTCCGAGAGCCAGATATCGCGGTAGCTTTGAAGAGGCGAAGAACGAAGCCGCAAAGAAGTGGGCTTGTGTGCAAAGCCTTCAGACTGCTGGAGGACGGTGGCTGCCGCTCTCCTGCCTGTTGAATTCACTCTTGGCAAGTGAATGGAAAGCGTTCCAGGACAACATGTTTTGGTTTTTACTTAGTCCTGATGCGTCCCGCCTTGGCAAGTCTTGGTCGTTCCCAGAGGCTCCGAGATGCACAGAACACGGTAGCAGCTGCTTAAAAGAGGGGCAGCGGTGAGTTTGCCAACAAGCAAGAACATAGGCAGCTGACTGTGCTTGTGAAAAAGCAGCTGCCTGGTTTTGGCAATTGCCTTCACAGCGCACAGAAGCCCGGTGCTCTGCTGCTTTGTTTTTCCCAGTCAGTGAATTGCACACTAGTGAAGCTGAGCCAGGCTCTTCAGCTTTGCTGCTTTTTAGCATCTGTGCTCCACTAATGCTCTTTGACATGTCTCAAGGTTGTTTGCCTTGTCCAGGCTGGAAAGTGCCCGCTAGTCCATAGAGCTGGGCAGGAGAGGGCAGAGAGCACTTCCATCTGACAGCAGGTTGCAGGTTGCCTGGAAAAGAGCCGTGTCCTTGGAATTTTCAGCAAATCCGATTTCTTGGCAACCCGGGGTTAGTATGCAGTGCTGGTACATTCTCCCCTTGCCAAATGGAGTGGGAAAGCTTTTCGCTAAGATCGAGACGACTAGAGAAGCAGACGACGCGGCTGCGGAGCTATCCGAAGGAAAGGGCCAGTTCCCGGCGTCTTTCGGCAGAAGCGGCGCTCCAGAGTGCACCACTGGCGCTCTAATGATCTGTGCGAGAACTAGCCACTTCTTCGCCTCCGAGAGCCAGATATCGCGGCAGCTTGGAAGAGGCGGAGAACGAAGCCGTAAAGAAGTGGGCTTGTGTGCAATGCCTTCAGACTGCTGGAGGACGATGGCTGCCGCTCTCCTGCCTTTTGAATTCACTCTTGGCAAGTGAATGGAAAGCGTTCCAGAACAACATGTTTTGGTTTTTACTTAGTCCTGATGCGTCCCGCCTTGGCAAGTCTTGGTCGTCCCCAGAGGCTCCGAGATGCACAGAACACGGTGGCAGCTGCTTAAAAGAGGGGCAGTGGTGAGTTTGCCAACAAGCAAGAATATTGGCAGCTGACTGTGTTGTGAAGGGGCAGCTGCCTGGTTTGGGCAATTGCCTTCACAGCGCACAGAAGCCCGGTGCTCTGCTGCTTTGTTTTTCCCAGTCAGTGAATTGCACACTAGTGAAGCTGAGCCAGGCTCTTCAGCTTTGCTGCTTGTTAGCATCTGTGCTCCACTTATGCTCTGTGACATGTCTCGAGGTTGTTTGCCTTGGCCAGGCTGGAAAGTGCCCGCTAGTCCATAGAGCTGGGCAGGAGAGGGCAGAGAGCACTTCCATCTGACAGCAGGTTGCAGGTTTCCTGGGAAAGATCCGTGTCCTTGGAATGTGCAGCAAATCCGATTTCTTGGCAACCCGAGGTAAGTGTGCTGTGCTGGTACATTCTCCCCTTGCCAAATGGAGTGGGAATGCTTTTTGCTAAGATTGAGACGACTAGAGAAGCAGAAGACGCGGCTGCAGACCTATCCGAAGGTAAGGGCCGGTTCTCAGCGTCTTTCGGCAGAAGCGGCGCTCCGAAGTGCACCGCTGCCACTCTAATGATCTGTGCGTGAACAAGCCGCTTCTTCGCCTCCGAGAGCCAGATATCGCGGTAGCTTGGAAGAGGCGAAGAACGAAGCCGCAAAGAAGTGGGCTTGTGTGCAAAGCCTTCAGACTGCTGGAGGACGGTGGCTGCCGCTCTCCTGCCTGTTGAATTCACTCTTGGCAAGCGAATGGGAAGCTTTCTAGGGAAACTTGCCTGGGTTTTTACTTAGTCCTGATGCGTCCCGCCTTGGCAAGTCTTGGTCGTCCCCAGAGGCTCCGAGATGCACAGAACACGGTAGCAGCTGCTTAAAAGAGGGGCAGTGGTGAGTTTGCCAACAAGCAAGAACATAGGCAGCTGACTGTGTTTTGAAGGGGCAGCTGCCTGGTTTGGGCAATTGCCTTCACAGCGCACAGAAGCCCGGTGCTCTGCTGCTTTGTTTTTCCCAGTCAGTGAATTGCACACTAGTGAAGCTGAGCCAGGCTCTTCAGCTTTGCTGCTTGTTAGCATCTGTGCTCCACTTATGCTCTGTGACATGTCTCGAGGTTGTTTGCCTTGGCCAGGCTGGAAAGTGCCCGCTAGTCCATAGAGCTGGGCAGGAGAGGGCAGAGAGCACTTCCATCTGACAGCAGGTTGCAGGTTGCCTTGAAAGAGCCGTGTCCTTGGAATGTGCAGCAAATCCGATTTCTTGGCAACCCGAGGTAACTGTGCTGTGCGGGTACATTGTCGCCTTGCCAAATGGAGTGGGAATGCTTTTTGCTAAGATTGAGACGACTAGAGAAGCAGAAGACGCGGCTGCAGAGCTATCCGAAGGTAAGGGCCGGTTCTCAGCGTCTTTCGGCAGAAGCGGCGCTCCGAAGTGCACCGCTGCCACTCTAATGATCTGTGCGTGAACAAGCCGCTTCTTCGCCTCCGAGAGCCAGATATCGCGGTAGCTTGGAAGAGGCGAAGAACGAAGCCGCAAAGAAGTGGGCTTGTGTGCAAAGCCTTCAGACTGCTGGAGGACGGTGGCTGCTGCTCTCCTGCCTGTTGAATTCACTCTTGGTGAGCGAATGGAAAGCGTTCCAGGACAACATGTTTTGGTTTTTACTTAGTCCTGATGCGTCCCGCCTTGGCAAGTCTTGGTCGTCCCCAGAGGCTCCGAGATGCACAGAACACGGTGGCAGTTGCTTAAAAGAAGGGCAGCGGTGAGTTTGTCAACAAGCAAGAACATAGGCAGCTGACTGTGCTTGTGAAGGAGCAGCTGCCTGGTTTTGGCAATTGCCTTCACAGCGCACAGAAGCCCGGTGCTCTGCTGCTTTGTTTTTCCCAGTCAGTGAATTGCACACTAGTGAAGCTGAGCCAGGCTCTTCAGCTTTGCTGCTTGTTAGCATCTGTGCTCCACTTATGCTCTGTGACATGTCTCGAGGTTGTATGCCTTGGCCAGGCTGGAAAGTGCCCGCTAGTCCATAGAGCTGGGCAGGTGAGGGCAGAGAGCACTTCCATCTGACAGCAGGTTGCAGGTTGCCTGGGAAAGAGCCGTGTCCTTGGAATGTGCAGCAAATCCTATTTCTTGGAAACCCAGGGTAAGTGTGCAGTGCTGGTACACTCTCCCCTTGCCAAATGGAGTGGGAAAGCTTTTTGCTAAGATCGAGACGACTAGAGAAGCAGAAGACGCGGCTGCGGAGCTTTCGGAAGATAAGGGCCGGTTCTCGGCGTCTTTCGGCAGAAGCGGCGCTCCGGAGTGCACCGCTGCCACTCTACTGATCTGTGCACGAACTAGCCGCTTCTTCGCCTCCAAGAGCCAGAGATCGAGGTAGCTTGGAAGGGGCGAAGAACGAAGCCGCAAAGAAGTGGGCTTGTGTGCGAAGCCTTCAGAATGCTGGAGGACGGTGGCTGCCGCTCTCCTGCCTGTTGAATTCACTCTTGGTGAGCGAATGGAAAGCGTTCCAGGAAAACATGTTTTAGTTTTTACTTAGTCCTGATGCGTCCCACCTTGGCAAGTCTTGGTCGTCCCCAGAGGCTCCGAAATGCACAGAACACGGTGGCAGTTGCTGAAAAGAAGGGCAGCGGTGAGTTTGTCAACAAGCAAGAACATTGGCAGTCGACTGTGTTGTGAAGGGGCAGCTGCCTGGTTTGGGCAATTGCCTTCACAGCGCACAGAAGCCCGGTGCTCTGCTGCTTTGTTTTTCCCAGTCAGTGAATTGCACACTAGTGAAGCTGAGCCAGGCTCTTCAGCTTTGCTGCTTTTTAGCATCTGTGCTCCACTTATGCTCTGTGACATGTCTCGAGGTTGTTTGCCTTGGCCAGGCTGGAAAGTGCCCGCTAGTCCATAGAGCTGGGCAGGAGAGGGCAGAGAGCACTTCCATCTGACAGCAGGTTGCAGGTTGCCTGGGAAAGAGCCGTGTCCTTGGAATGTGCAGCAAATCCGATTTCTTGGCAACCCGAGGTAAGTGTGCAGTGCGGGTACATTCTCCCCTTTCCAAATGGAGTGGGAATGCTTTTTGCTAAGATCGAGACGACTAGAGAAGCAGAAGACGCGGCTGCGGAGCTATCCGAAAGTAAGGGCGGGTTCTCGGAGTCTTTCGCCAGAAGCGGCGCTCCGGAGTGCACCGCTGCCGCTCTACTTATCTGTGCACGAACTAGCCGCTTCTTCGCCTCCAAAAGCCAGAGATCGCTGTAGCTTGGAAGAGGCGAAGAACGAAGCCGCAAAGAAGTGGGCTTGTGTGCGAAGCCTTCAGACTGCTGGAGGATGGTGGCTGCCGCTCTCCTGCCTGTTGAATTCACTCTTGGCAAGTGAATGGAAAGCGTTCCAGGACAACATGTTTTGGTTTTTACTTAGTCCTGATGCGTCCCGCCTTGGCAAGTCTTGGTCGTCCCCAGAGGCTCCGAGATGCACAGAACACGGTAGCAGCTGCTTAAAAGAGGGGCAGCGGTGAGTTTGCCAACAAGCAAGAACATAGGCAGCTGACTGTGCTTGTGAAGGAGCAGCTGCCTGGTTTTGGCAATTGCCTTCACAGCACACAGAAGCCCGGTGCTCTGCTGCTTTGTTTTTCCCAGTCAGTGAATTGCACACTAGTGAAGCTGAGCCAGGCTCTTCAGCTTTGCTGCTTTTTAGCATCTGTGCTCCACTAATGCTCTGTGACATGTCTCGAGGTTGTTTGCCTTGGCCAGGCTGGAAAGTGCCCGCTAGTCCATAGAGCTGGGCAGGAGAGGGCAGAGAGCACTTCCATCTGACAGCAGGTTGCAGGTTGCCTGGAAAGATCCGTGTCCTTGGAATGTGCAGCAAATCCGATTTCTTGGCAACCCGAGGTAAGTGTGCAGTGCGGGTACATTCTCCCCTTGCCAAATGGAGTGGGAATGCTTTTTGCTAAGATCGAGACGACTAGAGAAGCAGAAGACGCGGCTGCAGAGCTATCCGAAGGTAAAGGCCGGTTCTCAGCGTCTTTCGGCAGAAGCGGCGCTCCGAAGTGCACCGCTGCCACTCTAATGATCTGTGCGTGAACTAGCCGCTTTTTCGCCTCCGAGAGCCAGATATCGCGGTAGCTTGGAAGAGGCGAAGAACAAAGCGGCAAAGAAGCGAGCTTGTGTGCGAAGCCTTCAGACTGCTGGAGGACGGTGGCTGCCGCTCTCCTGCCTGTTGAATTCACTCTTGGCAAGTGAATGGAAAGCGTTCCAGGACAACATGTTTTGGTTTTTACTTAGTCCTGATGCGTCCCGCCTTGGCAAGTCTTGGTCGTCCCCAGAGGCTCCGAGATGCACAGAACACGGTAGCAGCTGCTTAAAAGAGGGGCAGCGGTGAGTTTGCCAAAAAGCAAGAACATAGGCAGCTGACTGTGCTTGTGAAGGAGCAGCTGCCTGGTTTTGGCCAAATGCCTTCACAGCACACAGAAGCCCGGTGCTCTGCTGCTTTGTTTTTCCCAGTCAGTGAATTGCACACTAGTGAAGCTGAGCCAGGCTCTTCAGCTTTGCTGCTTTTTAGAATCTGTGCTCCACTTATGCTCTGTGACATGTCTCAAGGTTGTTTGCCTTGGTCAGGCTGGAAAGTGCCCGCTAGTCCATAGAGCTGGGCAGGAGAGGGCAGAGAGCACTTCCATCTGACAGCAGGTTGCATGTTGCCTGGGAAAGAGCCGTGTCCTTGGAATGTGCAGCAAATCCGATTTCTTGGAAACCCGGGGTAAGTGTGCAGTGCTAGTACATTCTCCCCTTGCCAAATGGAGTGGGAAAGCTTTTCGCTAAGATCGAGACGACTAGAGAAGCAGAAGTCGTGGCTGCAGAGCTATCCGAAGATAAGTGCCGTTTCCCGGCGTCTTTCGGCAGAAGCGGCGCTCCGGAGTGTACCGCTGCCGCTCTAATGATCTGTGCGAGAACTAGCCGCTTCTTCGCCTCCAAGAGCCAGATATCGCTGTAGCTTGGAAGAAGCGAAGAACGAAGTCACAAAGAAGCGGGCTTGTGTGCGAAGCCTTCAGACTGCTGGAGGACGGTGGCTGCCGCTCTCCTGCCTGTTGAATTCACTCTTGGCAAGTGAATGAAAAGCGTTCCAGGACAACTTGCCTGGTTTTTTACTTAGTCCTGATGCGTCCCACCTTGGCAAGTCTTGCTCGTCCCCAGAGGCTCCAGAATGCACAGAACACGGTGGCAGCTGCTGAAAAGAAGGGCAGCACTGAGTTTGTCAACAAGCAAGAACATAGGCAGCTGACTGTGCTTGTGAAGGAGCAGCTGCCTGATTTTGGCAATTGCCTTGACAGCGCACATAAGCCCGGTGCTCTGCTGCTTTGTTTTTCCCAGTCAGTGAATTGCACACTAGTGAAGCTGAGCCAGGCTCTTCAGCTTTGCTGCTTTTTAGAATCTGTGCTCCACTTATGCTCTGTGACATGTCTCGAGGCTGTTTGCCTTGGCCAGGCTGGAAAGTGCCCGCTAGTCCATAGAGCTGGGCAGGAGAGGGCAGAGAGCACTTCCATCTGAAAGCAGGTTGCAGGTTGCCTCGGAAAGAGCCGTGTCCTTGGAATGTGCAGCAAATCCTATTTCTTGGCAACCCGGGGTAAGTGTGCAGTGCTGGTACACTCTCCCCTTGCGAAATGGAGTGGGAAAGCTTTTCGCTAAGATCGAGACGACTAGAGAAGCAGAAGACGCGGCTGCGGAGCTATCCGAAGAGAAGGGCCGTTTCCCGGCGTCTTTCGGCAGAAGCAGCGCTCCGGAGTGCACTGCTGCCGCTCCAATTATCTGTTCAAGAACTAGCCGCTTCTTCGCCTCCAAGAGGTAGACATCACGGTAGCTTGGAAGAGGCGAAGAACGAAGCCGCAAAGAAGCGAGCTTGTGTGTGAAGCCTTCAGACTGCAGGAGGACGGTGGCTGCCGCTCTCCTGCCTGTTGAATTCACTCTTGGCAAGTGAATGAAAAGCATTCCAGGACAACTTGCCTAGGTTTTTACTTAGTCCTGACGCGTCCCACCTTGGCAAGTCTTGCTCGTCCCCAGAGTGTCCGAAATGCACAGAACACGGTGGCAGCTGCTGAAAAGAAGGGCAGCGGTGAGTTTGTCAACAAGCAAGAACATAGGCAGCTGACAGTGCTTGTGAAGGGGCAGCTGCCTGGTTTTGGCAATTGCCTTCACAGCGCACAGAAGCCCGGTGCTCTGCTGCTTTGTTTTTCCCAGTCAGTGAATTGCACCAGAGTGAAGCTGAGCCAGGCTCTTCAGCTTTGCTGCTTTTTAGCATCTGTGCTCCACTTATGCTCTGTGACATGTCTCGAGGTTGTTTGCCTTGGCCAGGCTGGAAAGTGCCCGCTAGTCCATAGAGCTGGGCAGGAGAGGGCAGAGAGCACTTCCATCTGACAGCAGGTTGCAGATTGCCTGGGAAAGAGCCGTATCCTTGGAATGTGCAGCAAATCCTATTTCTTGGCAACCCGGGGTTAGTGTGCAGTTCTGGTACATCCTCCCCTGGCCAAATGGAGTGGGAAAGCTTTTCGCTAAGATCGAGACGTCTAGAGAAGCAGAAGACGCGGCTGCGGAGCTTTCGGAAGATAAGGGCCGTTTCCTGGCGTCTTTCAGCAGAAGCGGCGCTCCGGAGTGCACCACTGCCGCTCTAATGATCTGTGTGTGAACTAGCCGCTTCTTCGCCTCTGAGAGCCAGAGATCGCGGTAGCTTGGAAGAGGCGAAGAACAAAGCCGCAAAGAAGCGAGTTTTTGTGCGAAGCCTTCAGACTGCTGGAGGACGGTGGCTGCCGCTCTCCTGCCTGTTGAATTCACTCTTGGCAAGTGAATGAAAAGCGTTCCAGGACAACATGTTTTGATTTTTACTTAGTCCTGATGCGTCCCACCTTGGCAAGTCTTGCTCGACCCCTGAGGCTCCAAAATGCACAGAACACGGTGGCAGCTGCTGAAAAGAAGGGCAGCGGTGAGTTTGTCGACAAGCAAGAACATAGGCAGCTGACTGTGCTTGTGAAGGAGCAGCTGCCTGGTTTTGGCAATTGCCTTCACAGCGCACAGAAGCCTGGTGCTCTGCTGCTTTGTTTTTCCCAGTCAGTGAATTGCACACTAGTGAAGCTGAGCCAGGCTCTTCAGCTTTGCTGCTTTTTAGCATCTGTGCTCCACTTATGCTCTGTGACATGTCTCGAGGTTGTTTGCCTTGGCCAGGCTGGAAAGTGCCCGCTAGTCCATAGAGCTGGGCAGGAGAGGGCAGGGAGCACTTCCATCTGACGGCAGGTTGCAGGTTGCCTGGGAAAGAGCCGTGTCCCTGGAATGTGCAGCAAATCCGATTTCTTGGCAACCCAGGGTAAGTGTGCAGTGCTGGTACACTCTCCCCTTGCCAAATGGAGTGGGAAAGCTTTTCCCCAAGATCGGGACGACTAGAGAAGGAAATGATGTGGCTCCAGAAGTATCCGAAGGTAAGTGCCGTTTCCCGGCGTCTTTCGGCAGAAGCGGCGCTCCGGAGCGCACCGCTGCCGCTCTAATGATCTGTGCGTGAACGAGCCGCTTCTTCGCCTCTGAGAGCCAGAGATCGCGGTAGCTTGGAAGAGGCGAAGAACAAAGCCGCAAAGAAGCGAGCTTTTGTGCGAAGCCTTCAGACTGCTGGAGGACGGTGGCTGCCGCTCTCCTGCCTGTTGAATTCACTCTTGGCAAGTGAATGAAAAGCATTCCAGGACAACATGTTTTGGTTTTTACTTAGTCCTGATGCGTCCCACCTTGGCAAGTCTTGCTCGACCCCTGAGGCTCCAAAATGCACAGAACACGGTGGCAGCTGCTGAAAAGAAGGGCAGCGGTGAGTTTGTCGACAAGCAAGAACATAGGCAGCTGACTGTGCTTGTGAAGGAGCAGCTGCCTGGCGTGGGCAATTGCCTTCACAGCGCACAGAAGCCCGGTGCTCTGCTGCTTTCTTTTTCCCAGTCAGTGAATTGCACACTAGTGAAGCTGAGCCAGGCTCTTCAGCTTTGCTGCTTTTTAGCATCTGTGCTCCACCTATGCCCTGTGACATGTCTCGAGGTTGTTTGCCTTGGCCAGGCTGGAAAGTGCCCGCTAGTCCATAGAGCTGGGCAGGAGAGGGCAGAGAGCACTTCCATCTGACAGCAGGTTGCAGGTTGCCTCGGAAAGAGCCGTGTCCTTGGAATGTGCAGCAAATCATATTTTATGGCACCCGGGGAAAATTTGCACTGCTGGTACTTTCCCCCCTTTCCAAATGGAGTGGGAAAGCTTTTCGCTAAGATCGTGACGACTAGAGAAGCAGAAGACGCGGCTGCGGAGCTATCCGAAGGTAAGGGCCGTTTCCCGGCGTCTTTTGGCAGAAGCGGCGCTCCGGAGTGCACCGCTGGCGCTCTAATGATCTGTGCGTGAACTAGCCACTTCTTCACCTCCAAGAGCCAGAGATCGCGGTAGCTTGGAAGAGGCGAAGAACGAAGCTGCAAAAAGCAGGCTTGTGTGTGAAGCCTTCAGACTGCTGGAGGACGGTGGCTGCCGCTCTCCTGCCTGTTGAATTCACTCTTGGCAAGTGAATGAAAAGCGTTCCAGGACAACTTGCCTGGGTTTTTACTTAGTCCTGATGCGTCCCGCCTTGGCAAATCTTGCTCATCACCAGAGGCTCCGAAATGCACAGAACACGGTGGCAGCTGCTGAAAAGAGGGGCAGCACTGAGTTTGTCAACAAGCAAGAACATAGGCAGCTGACTGTGCTTGTGAAGGAGCAGCTGCCTGATTTTGGCAATTGCCTTGACAGCGCACATAAGCCCGGTGCTCTGCTGCTTTGTTTTTCCCAGTCAGTGAATTGCACACTAGTGAAGCTGAGCCAGGCTCTTCAGCTTTGCTGCTTTTTAGAATCTGTGCTCCACTTATGCTCTGTGACATGTCTCGAGGCTGTTTGCCTTGGCCAGGCTGGAAAGTGCCCGCTAGTCCATAGAGCTGGGCAGGAGAGGGCAGAGAGCACTTCCATCTGAAAGCAGGTTTCAGGTTGCCTCGGAAAGAGCCGTGTCCTTGGAATGTGCAGCAAATCCTATTTCTTGGCAACCCGGGGTAAGTGTGCAGTGCTGGTACACTCTCCCCTTGCGAAATGGAGTGGGAAAGCTTTTCGCTAAGATCGAGACGACTAGAGAAGCAGAAGACGCGGCTGCGGAGCTATCCGAAGAGAAGGGCCGTTTCCCGGCGTCTTTCGGCAGAAGCAGCGCTCCGGAGTGCACTGCTGCCGCTCCAATTATCTGTTCGAGAACTAGCCGCTTCTTCGCCTCCAAGAGGTAGACATCACGGTAGCTTGGAAGAGGCGAAGAACGAAGCCGCAAAGAAGCGAGCTTGTGTGTGAAGCCTTCAGACTGCAGGAGGACGGTGGCTGCCGCTCTCCTGCCTGTTGAATTCACTCTTGGCAAGTGAATGAAAAGCATTCCAGGACAACTTGCCTAGGTTTTTATTAGTCCTGACGCGTCCCACCTTGGCAAGTCTTGCTCGTCCCCAGAGTGTCCGAAATGCACAGAACACGGTGGCAGCTGCTGAAAAGAAGGGCAGCGGTGAGTTTGTCAACAAGCAAGAACATAGGCAGCTGACAGTGCTTGTGAAGGGGCAGCTGCCTGGTTTTGGCAATTGCCTTCACAGCGCACAGAAGCCCGGTGCTCTGCTGCTTTGTTTTTCCCAGTCAGTGAATTGCACCAGAGTGAAGCTGAGCCAGGCTCTTCAGCTTTGCTGCTTTTTAGCATCTGTGCTCCACTTATGCTCTGTGACATGTCTCGAGGCTGTTTGCCTTGGCCAGGCTGGAAAGTGCCCGCTAGTCCATAGAGCTGGGCAGGAGAGGGCAGAGAGCACTTCCATCTGACAGCAGGTTGCAGATTGCCTGGGAAAGAGCCGTGTCCTTGGAATGTGCAGCAAATCCTATTTCTTGGCAACCCGGGGTTAGTGTGCAGTTCTGGTACATCCTCCCCTGGCCAAATGGAGTGGGAAAGCTTTTCGCTAAGATCGAGACGTCTAGAGAAGCAGAAGACGCGGCTGCGGAGCTTTCGGAAGATAAGGGCCGTTTCCTGGCGTCTTTCAGCAGAAGCGGCGCTCCGGAGTGCACCACTGCCGCTCTAATGATCTGTGTGTGAACTAGCCGCTTCTTCGCCTCTGAGAGCCAGAGATCGCGGTAGCTTGGAAGAGGCGAAGAACAAAGCCGCAAAGAAGCGAGTTTTTGTGCGAAGCCTTCAGACTGCTGGAGGACGGTGGCTGCCGCTCTCCTGCCTGTTGAATTCACTCTTGGCAAGTGAATGAAAAGCGTTCCAGGACAACATGTTTTGATTTTTACTTAGTCCTGATGCGTCCCACCTTGGCAAGTCTTGCTCGACCCCTGAGGCTCCAAAATGCACAGAACACGGTGGCAGCTGCTGAAAAGAAGGGCAGCGGTGAGTTTGTCGACAAGCAAGAACATAGGCAGCTGACTGTGCTTGTGAAGGAGCAGCTGCCTGGTTTTGGCAATTGCCTTCACAGCGCACAGAAGCCTGGTGCTCTGCTGCTTTGTTTTTCCCAGTCAGTGAATTGCACACTAGTGAAGCTGAGCCATGCTCTTCAGCTTTGCTGCTTTTTAGCATCTGTGCTCCACTTATGCTCTGTGACATGTCTCGAGGTTGTTTGCCTTGGCCAGGCTGGAAAGTGCCCGCTAGTCCATAGAGCTGGGCAGGTGAGGGCAGAGAGCACTTCCATCTGACAGCAGGTTGCAGGTTGCCTGGGAAAGAGCCGTGTCCTTGGAATGTGCAGCAAATCCTATTTCTTGGCAACCCGGGGTAAGTGTGCACTGCTGGTACACGCTCCCCTTGCGAAATGGAGTGGGAAAGCTTTTCGCTAAGATCAAGACGTCTAGAGAGGCAGAAGACGCGGCTGCGGAGCTATCCGAAGATTAGGGCCGTTTACCGGCGTCTTTCGGCAGAAGCGGCGCTCCGGAGTGCACCGCTGCTGCTCTAATGACCTCTGCGTGAACTAGCCACTTCTTCGCCTCCAAGAGCCAGAGATTGCGGTAGCTTGGAAGAGGCGAAGAACAAAGCCGCAAGGAAGCGAGCTTGTGTGCGAAGCCTTCAGACTGCTGGAGGACGGTGGCTGCCGCTCTCCTGCCTGTTGAATTCACTCTTGGCAAGTGAATGAAAAGCATTCCAGGACAACTTGCCTAGGTTTTTACTTAGTCCTGACGCGTCCCACCTTGGCAAGTCTTGCTCGTCCCCAGAGGCTCCGGAATGCACAGAACACGGTGGCAGCTGCTGAAAAGAAGGGCAGCACTGAGTTTGTCAACAAGCAAGAACATAGGCAGCTGACTGTGCTTGTGGAGCAGCAGCTGCCTGGTTTTGGCAATTGCCTTCACAGCGCACAGAAGCCCGGTGCTCTGCTGCTTTGTTTTTCTCAGTCAGTGAATTGCACACTAGTAAAGCTGAGCCAGGCTCTTCAGCTTTGCTGCTTTTTAGCATCTGTGCTCCACCTATGCCCTGTGACATGTCTCGAGGTTGTTTGCCTTGGCCAGGCTGGAAAGTGCCCGCTAGTCCATAGAGCTGGGCAGGAGAGGGCAGAGAGCACTTCCATCTGACAGCAGGTTGCAGGTTGCCTCGGAAAGAGCCGTGTCCTTGGAATGTGCAGCAAATCATATTTTATGGCAACCCGGGGAAAATTTGCACTGCTGGTACATTCCCCCCTTTCCAAATGGAGTGGGAAAGCTTTTTGCTAAGATCGAGACGACTAGAGAAGCAGAAGACGCGGCTGCGGAGCTATCCGAAGGTAAGGGCCGTTTCCCGGCGTCTTTTGGCAGAAGCAGCGCTCCGGAGTGCACCGCTGGCGCTCTAATGATCTGTGCGTGAACTAGCCACTTCTTCGCCTCCAAGAGCCAGAGATCGCGGTAGCTTGGAAGAGGCGAAGAACGAAGCTGCAAAAAGCAGGCTTGTGTGTGAAGCCTTCAGACTGCTGGAGGACGGTGGCTGCCGCTCTCCTGCCTGTTGAATTCACTCTTGGCAAGGGAATGAAAAGCGTTCCAGGACAACTTGCCTGGGTTTTTACTTAGTCCTGATGCGTCCCGCCTTGGCAAGTCTTGCTCGTCCCCAGAGGCTACGAAATGCACAGAACACGGTGGCAGCTGCTGAAAAGAAGGGCAGCAGTGAGTTTGTCAACAAGCAAGAACATAGGCAGCTGACTGTGCTTGTGAAGGAGCAGCTGCCTGGTTTTGGCAATTGCCTTCACAGCGCACAGAAGCCCGGTGCTCTGCTGCTTTGTTTTTCCCAGTCTGTGAATTGCACACTAGTGAAGCTGAGCCAGGCTCTTCAGCTTTGCTGCTTTTTAGCATCTGTGCTCCACTTATGCTCTGTGACATGTCTCGAGGTTGTTTGCCTTGGCCAGGCTGGAAAGTGCCCGCTAGTCCATAGAGCTGGGCAGGAGAGGGCAGAGAGCACTTCCATCTGACAGCAGGTTTCAGGTTGCCTCGGAAAGAGCCGTGTCTTTGGAAGGCGCAGCAAATCCGATTTCTTGGCAACCCGGGGTTAGTGTGCAGTGCTGGCACATCCTCCCCTTGCCAAATGGAGTGGGAAAGCTTTTCGCTAAGATCGAGACGTCTAGGGAAGCAGAAGACGCGGCTGCGGAGCTATCCGAAGATTAGGGCCGTTTACCGGCGTCTTTCGGCTTGAAGCGGCGCTCCGGAGCGCTCCGCTGCCGCTCTAATGATCTGTGCGAGAACTGGCCGCTTCTTCGCCTCCAAGAGCCAGACATCGCGGTAGCTTGGAAGAGGCGAAGAACGAAGCCGCAAAGAAGCGAGCTTGTGTGCGAAGCCTTCAGACTGCTGGAGGACGGTGGCTGCCGCTCTCCTGCCTGTTGAATTAACTCTTGGCAAGCGAATGGAAAGCGTTCCAGGACAACATGTTTTGGTTTTTACTTAGTCCTGACGCGTCCCACCTTGGCAAGTCTTGCTCGTCCCCAGAGGCTCTGAAATGCACAGAACACGGTGGCAGCTGCTGAAAAGAAGGGCAGCAGTGAGTTTGTCAACAAGCAAGAACATAGGCAGCTGACTGTGCTTGTGGAGCAGCAGCTGCCTGGTTTGGGCAATTGCCTTCACAGCGCACAGAAGCCCGGTGCTCTGCTGCTTTGTTTTTCCCAGTCAGTGAATTGCACACTAGTGAAGCTGAGCCAGGCTCTTCAGCTTTGCTGCTTTTTAGCATCTGTGCTCCACTTATGCTCTGTGACATGTCTCGAGGTTGTTTGCCTTGGCCAGGCTGGAAAGTGCCCGCTAGTCCATAGAGCTGGGCAGGAGAGGGCAGAGAGCACTTCCATCTGACAGCAGGTTGCAGGTTGCCTGGGAAAGAGCCGTGTCCTTGGAATGTGCAGCAAATCCTATTTCTCGGCAACCCGGGGTAAGTGTGCACTGCTGGTACACTCTCCCCTTGCGAAATGGAGTGGGAAAGCTTTTCGCTAAGATCGAGACGTCTATAGAATCAGAAGACGCGGCTGCGGAGCTATCCGAAGATAAGGGCTGTTTCCCGGTGTCTTTCGGCAGAAGCGGCGCTCTGGAGTGCACTGCTGCCGCTCTAATGATCTGTGCGTGAACTAGCCACTTCTTCACCTCCAAGAGCCAGAGATCGCGGTAGCTTGGAAGAGGCGAAGAACGAAGCTGCAAAAAGCAGGCTTGTGTGCGAAGCCTTCAGACTGCTGGAGAACGGTGGCTGCCGCTCTCCTGCCTGTTGAATTCACTCTTGGCAAGTGAATGAAAAGCGTTCCAGGACAACATGTTTTGGTTTTTACTTAGTCCTGATGCGTCCCACCTTGGCAAGTCTTGCTCGACCCCTGAGGCTCCAAAATGCACAGAACACGGTGGCAGCTGCTGAAAAGAAGGGCAGCACTGAGTTTGTCAACAAGCAAGAACATAGGCAGCTGACTGTGCTTGTGGAGCAGCAGCTGCCTGGTTTTGGCAATTGCCTTCACAGCGCACAGAAGCCCGGTGCTCTGCTGCTTTGTTTTTCCCAGTCAGTGAATTGCACACTAGTGAAGCTGAGCCAGGCTCTTCAGCTTTGCTGCTTTTTAGCATCTGTCTCCACCTATGCCCTGTGACATGTCTCGAGGTTGTTTGCCTTGGCCAGGCTGGAAAGTGCCCGCTAGTCCATAGAGCTGGGCAGGTGAGGGCAGAGAGCACTTCCATCTGACAGCAGGTTGCAGGTTGCCTGGGAAAGAGCCGTGTCCTTGGAATGTGCAGCAAATCCTATTTCTTGGCAACCCGGGGTAAGTGTGCAGTGCTGGTACACTCTCCCCTTGCGAAATGGAGTGGGAAAGCTTTTCGCTAAGATCGAGACGTCTAGAGAAGCAGAAGACGCGGCTGCGGAGCTATCCGAAGATAAGTGCCGTTTCCCGGCGTCTTTCGGCAGAAGCAGCGCTCCGGACTGCACCGCTGCCGCTCTAATGATCTGTGCGTGAACTAGCCACTTCTTCGCCTCCAAGAGCCAGAGATCGCGGTAGCTTGGAAGAGGCGAAGAACGAAGCTGCAAAAAGCAGGCTTGTGTGCAAAGCCTTCAGACTGCTGGAGGACGGTGGCTGCCGCTCTCCTGCCTGTTGAATTCACTCTTGGCAAGGGAATGAAAAGCGTTCCAGGACAACTTGCCTGGGTTTTTACTTAGTCCTGATGCGTCCCGCCTTGGCAAGTCTTGCTCGTCCCCAGAGGCTACGAAATGCACAGAACACGGTGGCAGCTGCTGAAAAGAAGGGCAGCAGTGAGTTTGTCAACAAGCAAGAACATAGGCAGCTGACAGTGCTTGTGAAGGGGCAGCTGCCTGGTTTTGGCAATTGCCTTCACAGCGCACAGAAGCCCGGTGCTCTGCTGCTTTGTTTTTCCCAGTCAGTGAATTGCACACTAGTGAAGCTGAGCCAGGCTCTTCAGCTTTGCTGCTTTTTAGCATCTGTGCTCCACTTATGCTCTGTGACATGTCTCGAGGTTGTTTGCCTTGGCCAGGCTGGAAAGTGCCCGCTAGTCCATAGAGCTGGGCAGGAGAGGGCAGGGAGCACTTCCATCTGACAGCAGGTTGCAGGTTGCCTGGAAAAGAGCTGTGTCCTTGGAATGTGCAGCAAATCCTATTTCTTGGAAACCCAGGGTAAGTGTGCAGTGCTGGTACACTCTCCCCTTGCCAAATGGAGTGGGAAAGCTTTTTGCTAAGATCGAGACGACTAGAGAAGCAGAAGACGCGGCTGCGGAGCTATCCGAAGGTAAGGGCCGGTTCTCGGCGTCTTTCGGCAGAAGCGGCGCTCCGGAGTGCACCGCTGCCACTCTACTGATCTGTGCACGAACTAGCCGCTTCTTCGCCTCCAAGAGCCAGAGATCGAGGTAGCTTGGAAGAGGCGAAGAACAAAGCCGCAAAGAAGTTGGCTTGTGTGCGAAGCCTTCAGAATGCTGGAGGACGGTGGCTGCCGCTCTCCTTCCTGTTGAATTCACTCTTGGCAAGTGAATGAAAAGCATTCCAGGACAACTTGCCTAGGTTTTTACTTAGTCCTGACGCGTCCCACCTTGGCAAGTCTTGCTCGTCCCCAGAGGCTCCGGAATGCACAGAACACGGTGGCAGCTGCTGAAAAGAAGGGCAGCACTGAGTTTGTCAACAAGCAAGAACATAGGCAGCTGACTGTGCTTGTGGAGCAGCAGCTGCCTGGTTTTGGCAATTGCCTTCACAGCGCACAGAAGCCCGGTGCTCTGCTGCTTTGTTTTTCCCAGTCAGTCAATTGCACACTAGTGAAGCTGAGCCAGGCTGTTCAGCTTTGCTGCTTTTTAGCATCTGTGCTCCACCTATGCCCTGTGACATGTCTCGAGGTTGTTTGCCTTGGCCAGGCTGGAAAGTGCCCGCTAGTCCATAGAGCTGGGCAGGAGAGGGCAGAGAGCACTTCCATCTGACAGCAGGTTGCAGGTTGCCTCGGAAAGAGCCGTGTCCTTGGAATGTGCAGCAAATCATATTTTATGGCAACCCGGGGAAAATTTGCACTGCTGGTACATTCCCCCCTTTCCAAATGGAGTGGGAAAGCTTTTCGCTAAGATCGTGACGACTAGAGAAGCAGAAGACGCGGCTGCGGAGCTATCCGAAGGTAAGGGCCGTTTCCCGGCGTCTTTTGGCAGAAGCGGCGCTCCGGAGTGCACCGCTAGCGCTCTAATGATCTGTGCGTGAACTAGCCACTTCTTCGCCTCCAAGAGCCAGAGATCGTGGTAGCTTGGAAGAGGCGAAGAACGAAGCTGCAAAAAGCAGGCTTGTGTGTGAAGCCTTCAGACTGCTGGAGGACGGTGGCTGCCGCTCTCCTGCCTGTTGAATTCACTCTTGGCAAGTGAATGAAAAGCGTTCCAGGACAACTTGCCTGGGTTTTTACTTAGTCCTGATGCGTCCCGCCTTGGCAAATCTTGCTCATCACCAGAGGCTCCGAAACGCACAGAACACGGCGGCAGCTGCTGAAAAGAAGGGCAGCCGTGAGCTTGTCAACAAGCAAGAACATAGGCAGCTGACAGTGCTTGTGGAGCAGCAGCTGCCTGGTCTGGGCAATTGCCTTCACAGCGCACAGAAGCCCGGTGCTCTGCTGCTTTGTTTTTCCCAGTCAGTGAATTGCACACTAGTGAAGCTGAGCCAGGCTCTTCAGCTTTGCTGCTTTTTAGCATCTGTGCTCCACCTATGCCCTGTGACATGTCTCGAGGTTGTTTGCCTTGGCCAGGCTGGAAAGTGCCCGCTAGTCCATAGAGCTGGGCAGGTGAGGGCAGAGAGCACTTCCATCTGACAGCAGGTTGCAGGTTGCCTGGGAAAGAGCCGTGTCCTTGGAATGTGCAGCAAATCCTATTTCTTGGCAACCCGGGGTAAGTGTGCACTGCTGGTACACTCTCCCCTTGCGAAATGGAGTGGGAAAGCTTTTCGCTAAGATCGAGACGTCTAGAGAAGCAGAAGACGCGGCTGCGGAGCTATCCGAAGATAAGTGCCGTTTACCGGCGTCTTTCGGCAGAAGCAGCGCTCTGGAGTGCACCGCTGCCGCTCTAATGATCTGTGCGTGAACTAGCCACTTCTTCGCCTCCAAGAGCCAGAGATTGCGGTAGCTTGGAAGAGGCGAAGAACAAAGCCGCAAAGAAGCGAGCTTGTGTGCGAAGCCTTCAGACTGCTGGAGGACGGTGGCTGCCGCTCTCCTGCCTGTTGTATTCACTCTCGGCAAGCGAATGGAAAGCGTTCCAGGACAACTTGCCTGGGTTTTTACTTGGTCCTTATGCGTCCCGCCTTGGCAAGTCTTGCTCGTCCCCAGAGGCTACGAAATGCACAGAACACGGTGGCAGCTGCTGAAAAGAAGGGCAGCGGTGAGTTTGTGAACAAGCAAGAACATAGGCAGCTGACTGTGCTTGTGGAGCAGCAGCTGCCTGGTTTGGGCAATTGCCTTCACAGCGCACAGAAGCCCGGTGCTCTGCTGCTTTGTTTTTCCCAGTCAGTGAATTGCACACTAGTGAAGCTGAGCCAGGCTCTTCAGCTTTGCTGCTTTTGAGCATCTGTGCTCCACTTATGCTCTGTGACATCTCTCGAGGTTGTTTGCCTCGCCCCGGCTGGAAAGTGCCCGCTAGTCCATAGAGCTGGGCAGGAGAGGGCAGAGAGCACTTCCATCTGACAGCAGGTTGCAGGTTGCCTGGGAAAGAGCCGTGTCCTTGGAATGTGCAGCAAATCCTATTTCTTGGCAACCCGGGGTAAGTGTGCACTGCTGGTACACTCTCCCCTTGCCAAATGGAGTGGGAAAGCTTTTCGCTAAGATCAAGACGTCTAGAGAGGCAGAAGACGCGGCTGCGGAGCTATCCGAAGGTAAGGGCCGTTTCCCGGCGTCTTTTGGCAGAAGCGGCGCTCCAGAGTGCACCGCTGGCGCTCTAATGATCTGTGCGTGAACTAGCCACTTCTTCGCCTCCAAGAGCCAGAGATCGCGGTAGCTTGGAAGAGGCGAAGAACGAAGCTGCAAAAAGCAGGCTTGTGTGTGAAGCCTTCAGACTGCTGGAGGACGGTGGCTGCCGCTCTCCTGCCTGTTGAATTCACTCTTGGCAAGGGAATGAAAAGCGTTCCAGGACAACTTGCCTGGGTTTTTACTTAGTCCTGATGCGTCCCGCCTTGGCAAGTCTTGCTCGTCCCCAGAGGCTACGAAATGCACAGAACACGCTGGCAGCTGCAGAAAAGAAGGGCAGCACTGAGTTTGTCAACAAGCAAGAACATAGGCAGCTGACTGTGCTTGTGGAGCAGCAGCTGCCTGGTTTGGGCAATTGCCTTCACAGCGCACAGAAGCCCGGTGCTCTGCTGCTTTGTTTTTCCCAGTCAGTGAATTGCACACTAGTGAAGCTGAGCCAGGCTCTTCAGCTTTGCTGCTTTTGAGCATCTGTGCTCCACTTATGCTCTGTGACATGTCTCGAGGTTGTTTGCCTTGGCCAGGCTGGAAAGTGCCCGCTAGTCCATAGAGCTGGGCAGGAGAGGGCAGAGAGCACTTCCATCTGACAGCAGGTTGCAGGTTGCCTGGGAAAGAGCCGTGTCCTTGGAATGTGCAGCAAATCTTATTTCTCGGCACCCCGGGGTAAGTGTGCACTGCTGGTACACTCTCCCCTTGCCAAATGGAGTGGGAAAGCCTTTCGCTAAGATCGAGACGTCTAGAGAAGCAGAAGACGCGGCTGCGGAGCTATCCGAAGATAAGGGCTGTTTCCCGGTGTCTTTCGGCAGAAGCGGCGCTCTGGAGTGCACTGCTGCCGCTCTAATGATCTGTGCGTGAACTAGCCACTTCTTTGCCTCCAAGAGCCAGAGATCGCGGTAGCTTGGAAGAGGCGAAGAACGAAGCCGCAAAAAGCAGGCTTGTGTGCGAAGCCTTCAGACTGCTGGAGAACGGTGGCTGCCGCTCTCCTGCCTGTTGAATTCACTCTTGGCAAGTGAATGAAAAGCGTTCCAGGACAACATGTTTTGGTTTTTACTTAGTCCTGATGCGTCCCACCTTGGCAAATCTTGCTCGACCCCTGAGGCTCCAAAATGCACAGAACACGGTGGCAGCTGCTGAAAAGAAGGGCAGCACTGAGTTTGTCAACAAGCAAGAACATAGGCAGCTGACTGTGCTTGTGGAGCAGCAGCTGCCTGGTTTGGGCAATTGCCTTCACAGCGCACAGAAGCCCGGTGCTCTGCTGCTTTGTTTTTCCCAGTCTGTGAATTGCACACTAGTGAAGCTGAGCCAGGCTCTTCAGCTTTGCTGCTTTTTAGCATCTGTGCTCCACCTATGCCTTGTGACATGTCTCGAGGTTGTTTGCCTTGGCCAGGCTGGAAAGTGCCCGCTAGTCCATAGAGCTGGGCAGGAGAGGGCAGAGAGCACTTCCATCTGACAGCAGGTTGCAGGTTGCCTGGGAAAGAGCCGTGTCCTTGGAATGTGCAGCAAATCCTATTTCTTGGCAACCCGGGGTAAGTGTGCAGTGCTGGTAGGCTCTCCCCTTGCCAAATGGAGTGGGAAAGCCTTTCGCTAAGATCGAGACGTCTAGAGAAGCAGAAGACGCGGCTGCGGAGCTATCCGAAGATAAGGGCTGTTTCCCGGTGTCTTTCGGCAGAAGCAGCGCTCTGGAGTGCAAGGCTGCCGCTCTAATGATCTGTGCGTGAACTAGCCACTTCTTCGCCTCCAAGAGCCAGAGATTGCGGTAGCTTGGAAGAGGCGAAGAACAAAGCCGCAAAGAAGCGAGCTTGTGTGTGAAGCCTTCAGACTGCTGGAGGACGGTGGCTGCCGCTCTCCTGCCTGTTGAATTAAATCTTGGCAAGTGAATGAAAAGCATTCCAGGACAACTTGCCTGGGTTTTTACTTAGTCCTGACGCGTCCCGCCTTGGCAAATCTTGCTCATCCCCAGAGGCTTCGAAATGCACAGAACACGGTGGCAGCTGCTGAAAAGAAGGGCAGCGGTGAGTTTGTGAACAAGCAAGAACATAGGCAGCTGACAGTGCTTGTGAAGGAGCAGCTGCCTGGTTTTGGCAATTGCCTTCACAGCGCACAGAAGCCCGGTGCTCTGCTGCTTTGTTTTTCCCAGTCAGTGAATTGCACACTAGTGAAGCTGAGCCATGCTCTTCAGCATTGCTGCTTTTTAGCATCTGTGCTCCACTTATGCTCTGTGACATGTCTCGAGGTTGTTTGCCTTGGCCAGGCTGGAAAGTGCCCGCTAGTCCATAGAGCTGGGCAGGAGAGGGCAGGGAGCACTTCCATCTGACAGCAGGTTGCAGGTTGCCTGGAAAAGAGCCGTGTCCTTGGAATGTGCAGTAAATCCGATTTCTTGGCAACCCGGGGTTAGTGTGCAGTGCTGGTACATTCTCCCCTTGCCAAATGGAGTTGGAAAGCTTTTCGCTAAGATCGAGACGACTAGAGAAGCAGAAGACGCGGCTGCAGAGCTACCCGAAAGTAAGTTCCGTTTCCCGGCGTGTTTCGTCAGAAGCAGCGCTCCGGAGTGCACCGCTGCCGCTCTAATGATCTGCGTGAGAACTAGCCGCTTCTTCGCCTCCAAGAGCCAGAGATCGCGGTAGCTTGGAAGAGGCGAAGAACGAAGCCGCAAAGAAGCGGGCTTGTGTGCAAAGCCTTCAGACTGCTGGAGAACGGTGGCTGCCGCTCTCCTGCCTGTTGAATTCACTCTTGGCAAGTGAATGAAAAGCGTTCCAGGACAACATGTTTTGGTTTTTACTTAGTTCTGATGCGTCCCACCTTGGCAAGTCTTGCTCGTCCCCAGAGGCTACGAAATGCACAGAACACGCTGGCAGCTGCTGAAAAGAAGGGCAGCGGTGAGTTTGTGAACAAGCAAGAACATAGGCAGCTGACAGTGCTTGTGAAGGAGCAGCTGCCTGGTTTTGGCAATTGCCTTCACAGCGCACAGAAGCCCGGTGCTCTGCTGCTTTGTTTTTCCCAGTCAGTGAATTGCACACTAGTGAAGCTGAGCCATGCTCTTCAGCATTGCTGCTTTTTAGCATCTGTGCTCCACTTATGCTCTGTGACATGTCTCGAGGTTGTTTGCCTTGGCCAGGCTGGAAAGTGCCCGCTAGTCCATAGAGCTGGGCAGGAGAGGGCAGGGAGCACTTCCATCTGACAGCAGGTTGCAGGTTGCCTGGAAAAGAGCCGTGTCCTTGGAATGTGCAGTAAATCCGATTTCTTGGCAACCCGGGGTTAGTGTGCAGTGCTGGTACATTCTCCCCTTGCCAAATGGAGTGGGAAAGCTTTTCGCTAAGATCGAGACGACTAGAGAAGCAGAAGACGCGGCTGCAGAGGTACCCGAAGGCAAGTTCCGTTTCCCGGCGTGTTTCGTCAGAAGCAGCGCTCCGGAGTGCACCGCTGCCGCTCTAATGATCTGCGTGAGAACTAGCCGCTTCTTCGCCTCCAAGAGCAAGAGATCGCCCTAGTTTGGAAGAGGCGAAGAACAAAGCCGCAAAGAAGCGGGCTAGTGTGCGAAGCTTTCAGACTGCTGGAGGACGGTTGCTGCCGCTCTCCTGCCTGTTGAATTCACTCTTGGCAAGTGAATGAAAAGCGTTCCAAGACAACTTGCCTGGGTTTTTACTTAGTCCTGACGCGTCCCACCTTGGCAAATCTTGCTCATCCCCAGAGGCTCCGAAATGCACAGAACACGGTGGCAGCTGCTGAAAAGAAGGGCAGCGGTGAGTTTGTGAACAAGCAAGAACATAGGCAGCTGACAGTGCTTGTGAAGGAGCAGCTGCCTGGTTTTGGCAATTGCCTTCACAGCGCACAGAAGCCCGGTGCTCTGCTGCTTTGTTTTTCCCAGTCAGTGAATTGCACACTAGTGAAGCTGAGCCAGGCTCTTCAGCTTTACTGCTTGTTAGCATCTGTGCTCCACTTATGCTCTGTGACATGTCTCGAGGTTGTTTGCCTTGGCCAGGCTGGAAAGTGCCCGCTAGTCCATAGAGCTGGGCAGGAGAGGGCAGGGAGCACTTCCATCTGACAGCAGGTTGCAGGTTGCCTGGAAAAGAGCCGTGTCCTTGGAATGTGCAGTAAATCCGATTTCTTGGCAACCCGGGGTTAGTGTGCAGTGCTGGTACATTCTCCCCTTGCCAAATGGAGTGGGAAAGCTTTTCGCTACGATCGAGACGACTAGAGAAGCAGAAGACGCGGCTGCAGAGCTACCCGAAGATAAGGGCTGTTTCCCGGCGTCTTTCGGCAGAAGCGGCGCTCTGGAGTGCTCCGCTGCCGCTCTAATGATCTGTGCGTGAACTAGCCGCTTCTTCGCCTCCAAGAGCCAGAGATCGCGGTAGCTTGGAAGAGGCGAAGAACGAAGCCGCAAAGAAGCGGGCTTGTGTGCAAAGCCTTCAGACTGCTGGGGAACGGTGGCTGCCGCTCTCCTGCCTGTTGAATTCACTCTTGGCAAGTGAATGAAAAGCGTTCCAGGACAACATGTTTTGGTTTTTACTTAGTCCTGATGCGTCCCACCTTGGCAAGTCTTGCTCGACCCCTGAGGCTCCAAAATGCACAGAACACGGTGGCAGCTGCTGAAAAGAAGGGCAGCGGTGAGTTTGTCGACAAGCAAGAACATAGGCAGCTGACTGTGCTTGGGAAGGAGCAGCTGCCTGGTTTTGGCAACTGCCTTCACAGCGCCCAGAAGCCCGGTGCTCTGCTGCTTTGTTTTTCGCAGTCAGTCAATTGCACACTAGTGAAGCTGAGCCAGGCTCTTCAGCTTTGCTGCTTTTGATCATCTGTGCTCCACTTATGCTCGGTGACATCTCTCGAGGTTGTTTGCCTCGCCCAGGCTGGAAAGTGCCCGCTAGTACATAGAGCTGGGCAGGAGAGGGCAGAGAGCACTTCCATCTGACAGCAGGTTGCAGATTGCCTCGGAAAGAGCCGTGCCCTTGGAATGTGCAGCAAATCCTCTTTCTTTGCAAACCGCGGTTAGTGTGCAGTGCAGGTACGCTCTCCCCTTGCCAAATGGAGTGGGAAAGCTTTTTGCTAACATAGAGACGACTAGAGAAGCAGAAGCGCGGCTCCGGAGCTATCCGGAGGGAAGTGCCGGTTCCCGGCGTCTTTCGGCTTGAAGCGGCGCTCCGGAGCGCTCCGCTGCCGCTCTACTGAGCTGTGCGCGAATTAGCCGCTTCTTCGCCTCCGAGAGGCAGAGATCGTGGTTGCTTGGAAGAGGCGAAGAACGAAGCCGCAAAGAAGCGGGCTTGTGTGCGAAGCCTTCCGACTGCTGCAGGACGGCGGCTGCCGCTCTCCTGCCTGTTGTATTCACTCTCGGCAAGCGAATGGAAAGCGTTCCAGGACAACTTGCCTGGGTTTTTACTTGGTCCTGATGCGTTCCAACTTTGGCAAGTCTTGCTCGTCCCCAGAGGCTTCGAGATGCACAGAAAACGGTGGCAGCTGCTGAAAAGAAGGGCAGCGGTGAGTTTGTGAACAAGCAAGAACATAGGCAGCTGACTGTGCTTGGGAAGGAGCAGCTGCCTGGTTTTGGCAATTGCCTTCACAGCGCCCCGAAGCCCGGTGCTCTGCTGCTTTGTTTTTCGCAGTCAGTCAATTGCACACTAGTGAAGCTGAGCCAGGCTCTTCAGCTTTGCTGCTTTTGAGCATCTGTGCTCCACTTATGCTCTGTGACATCTCTCGAGGTTGTTTGCCTTGGCCAGGCAAGAAAGTGCCCGCTAGTCCATAGAGCTGGGCAGGAGAGGGCAGAGAGCACTTCCATCTGACAGCAGGTTGCAGATTGCCTCGGAAAGAGCCGTGCCCTTGGAATGTGCAGCAAATCCTCTTTCTTTGCCAGTCGCGGTTAGTGTGCAGTGCAGGTACACTCTCCCCTGGCCAAATGGAGTGGGAAAGCTTTTCCCTATGATAGAGACGACTAGAGAAGCAGAAGCGCGGCTCCGGAGCTATCCGGAGGGAAGTGCCGCTTCCCGGCTTCTTTTGGCTTGAAGCGGCGCTCCGGAGCGCTCCGCTGCCGCTCTACAGAGCTGTGCGCGAATTAGCCGCTTCTTCGCCTCCGAGAGGCAGAGATCGCGGTTGCTTGGAAGAGGCGAAGAACGAAGCCGCAAAGAAGCGGGCTTGAGTGCGAAGCCTTCCGACTGCCGGAGGACGGTGGCTGCCGCTCTCCTGCCTGCTGTATTCACTCTCGGCAAGCGAATGGAAAGCGTTCCAGGACAACTTGCCTGGGTTTTTACTTGGTCCTGATGCGTCCCACCTTGGCAAGTCTTGCTCGTCCCCAGAGGCTCCGAGATGAACAGAAAACGGTGGCAGCTGCTGAAAAGAAGGGCAGCGGTGAGTTTGTCGACAAGCAAGAACATAGGCAGCTGACTGTGCTTGGGAAGGAGCAGCTGCCTGGTTTTGGCAATTGCCTTCACAGCGCCCAGAAGCCCGGTGCTCTGCTGCTTTGTTTTTCGCAGTCAGTCAATTGCACACTAGTGAAGCTGAGCCAGGCTCTTCAGCTTTGCTGCTTTTGATCATCTGTGCTCCACTTATGCTCGGTGACATCTCTCGAGGTTGTTTGCCTCGGCCAGGCTGGAAAGTGCCCGCTAGTACCTAGAGCTGGGCAGGAGAGGGCAGAGAGCACTTCCATCTGACAGCAGGCTGCAGATTGCCTCGGAAAGATCCGTGCCCTTGGAATGTGCAGCAAATCCTCTTTCTTTGCCAATCGCGGTTAGTGTGCAGTGCAGGTACACTCTCCCCTTGCCAAATGGAGTGGGAAAGCTTTTCGCTAAGATAGAGACGACTAGAGAAGCAGAAGCGCGGCTCCGGAGGTATCCGGAGGGAAGTCCCGGTTCCCGGCGTCTTTCGGCTTGAAGCGGCGCTCCGGAGCGCTCCGCTGCCGCTCTACTGAGCTGTGCGCGAATTAGCCTCTTCTTCGCCTTCGAGGGCCAGAGATCGCGGTTGCTTGGAAGAGGCGAAGAACGAAGCCGCAAAGAAGCGGGCTTCTGTGCGAAGCCTTCCTTCTGCTGGAGGACGGTGGCTGCCGCTCTCCTGCCTCTTGAATCCACTCTCGGCAAGCGAATGGAAAGCGTTCCAGGACAACTTGCCTGGGTTTTTACTTGGTCCTGATGCGTCCCACCTTGGCAAGTCTTGCTCGTCCCCAGAGGCTCCGAGATGCAAAGAACACGGTGGCAGCTGCTGAAAAGAAGGGCAGCGGTGAGTTTGTGAACAAGCAAGAACATAGGTAGCTGACTGTGCTTGGGAAGGAGCAGCTGCCTGGTTTTGGCAATTGCCTTCACAGCGCCCAGAAGCCCGGTGCTCTGCTGCTTTGTTTTTCGCAGTCAGTCAATTGCACACTAGTGAAGCTGAGCCAGGCTCTTCAGCTTTGCTGCTTTTGAGCATCTGTGCTCCACTTATGCTCGGTGACATCTCTCGAGGTTGTTTGCCTTGGCCAGGCAAGAAAGTGCCCGCTAGTCCATAGAGCTTGGCAGGAGAGGGCAGAGAGCACTTCCATCTGACAGCAGGTTGCAGATTGCCTCGGAAAGAGCCGTGCCCTTGGAATGTGCAGCAAATCCTCTTTCTTTGCCAATCGCGGTTAGTGTGCAGTGCAGGTACACTCTCCCCTTGCCAAATGGAGTGGGAAAGCTTTT
The DNA here is from genome assembly GCF_031753505.1 of Anomalospiza imberbis. Taxonomy (NCBI): domain Eukaryota; kingdom Metazoa; phylum Chordata; class Aves; order Passeriformes; family Viduidae; genus Anomalospiza; species Anomalospiza imberbis. The sequence goes on along the minus strand of NW_027099789.1, from coordinate 112,876 downwards.
CGCTAAGATAGAGACGACTAGAGAAGCAGAAGCGCGGCTCCGGAGCTATCCGGAGGTAAGTGCCGCTTCCCGGCGTCTTTTGGCTTGAAGCGGCGCTCCGGAGCGCTCCGCTGCCGCTCTACTGAGCTGTGCACGAATTAGCCGCTTCTTCGCCTCCGAGAGGCAGAGATCGCGGTTGCTTGGAAGAGGCGAAGAACGAAGCCGCAAAGAAGCGGGCTTGTGTGCGAAGCCTTCCGACTGCTGGAGGACGGTGGCTGCCGCTCTCCTGCCTGTTGTATTCACTCTCGGCAAGCGAATGGAAAGCGTTCCAGGACAACTTGCCTGGGTTTTTACTTGGTCCTGATGCGTCCCACCTTGGCAAGTCTTGCTCGTCCCCAGAGGCTCCGAGATGCACAGAACACGGTGGCAGCTGCTGAAAAGAAGGGCAGCGGTGAGTTTGTCAACAAGCAAGAACATAGGCAGCTGACTGTGCTTGGGAAGGAGCAGCTGCCTGGTTTTGGCAATTGCCTTCACAGCGCCCAGAAGCCCGGTGCTCTGCTGCTTTGTTTTTCGCAGTCAGTCAATTGCACACTAGTGAAGCTGAGCCAGGCTCTTCAGCTTTGCTGCTTTTGAGCATCTGTGCTCCACTTATGCTCTGTGACATCTCTCGAGGTTGTTTGCCTCGGCCAGGCTGGAAAGTGCCCGCTAGTACATAGAGCTGGGCAGGAGAGGGCAGAGAGCACTTCCATCTGACAGCAGGTTGCAGATTGCCTCGGAAAGAGCCGTGTCCTTGGAATGTGCAGCAAATCCTCTTTCTTTGCAAACCGCGGTTAGTGTGCAGTGCAGGTACGCTCTTCCCTTGCCAAATGGAGTGGGAAAGCTTTTCGCTAAGATAGAGACGACTAGGGAAGCAGAAGCGCGGCTCCGGAGCTATCCGGAGGGGTGTGCTGGTTCCCGGCGTCTTTCGGCTTGAAGCAGCGCTCCGGAGCGCTCCGCTGCCGCTCTACTGAGCTGTGCGCGAATTAGCCGCTTCTTCGCCTCCGAGAGGCAGAGATCGCGGTTGCTTGGAAGAGGCGAAGAACGAAGCCGCAAAGAAGCGGGCTTGTGAGCGAAGCCTTCCGACTGCTGGAGGACGGTGGCTGCCGCTCTCCTGCCTGTTGAATTCACTCTCGGCAAGCGAATGGAAAGCGTTCCAGGACAACTTGCCTGGGTTTTTACTTGGTCCTGATGCGTCCCACCTTGGCAAGTCTTGCTCGTCCCCAGAGGCTCCGAGATGCACAGAACACGGTGGCAGCTGCTGAAAAGAAGGGCAGCGGTGAGTTTGTCAACAAGCAAGAACATAGGCAGCTGACTGTGCTTGGGAAGGAGCAGCTGCCTGGTTTTGGCAATTGCCTTCACAGCGCCCAGAAGCCCGGTGCTCTGCTGCTTTGTTTTTCGCAGTCAGTCAATTGCACACTAGTGAAGCTGAGCCAGGCTCTTCAGCTTTGCTGCTTTTGATCATCTGTGCTCCACTTATGCTCGGTGACATCTCTCGAGGTTGTTTGCCTCGGCCAGGCTGGAAAGTGCCCGCTAGTACATAGAGCTGGGCAGGAGAGGGCAGAGAGCACTTCCATCTGACAGCAGGTTGCAGATTGCCTCGGAAAGAGCCGTGTCCTTGGAATGTGCAGCAAATCCTCTTTCTTTGCAAACCGCGGTTAGTGTGCAGTGCAGGTACGCTCTCCCCTTGCCAAATGGAGTGGGAAAGCTTTTCGCTAAGATAGAGACGACTAGAGAAGCAGAAGCGCGGCTCCGGAGGTATCCGGAAGGAAGTGCCGGTTCCCGGCGTCTTTCGGCTTGAAGCGGCGCTCCGGAGCGCTCCGCTGCCGCTCTACTGAGCTGTGCGCTAATTAGCCTCTTCTTCGCCTTCGAGGGCCAGAGATCGCGGTTGCTTGGAAGAGGCGAAGAACGAAGCCGCAAAGAAGCGGGCTTCTGTGCGAAGCCTTCCTTCTGCTGGAGGACGGTGGCTGCCGCTCTCCTGCCTCGTGAATCCACTCTCGGCAAGCGAATGGAAAGCGTTCCAGGACAACTTGCCTGGGTTTTTACTTGGTCCTGATGCGTCCCACCTTGGCAAGTCTTGCTCGTCCCCAGAGGCTCCGAGATGCACAGAACACGGTGGCAGCTGCTGAAAAGAAGGGCAGCGGTGAGTTTGTCAACAAGCAAGAACATAGGCAGCTGACTGTGCTTGGGAAGGAGCAGCTGCCTGGTTTTGGCAATTGCCTTCACAGCGCCCAGAAGCCCGGTGCTCTGCTGCTTTGTTTTTCGCAGTCAGTCAATTGCACACTAGTGAAGCTGAGCCAGGCTCTTCAGCTTTGCTGCTTTTGAGCATCTGTGCTCCACTTATGCTCTGTGACATCTCTCAAGGTTGTTTGCCTCGGCCAGGCTGGAAAGTGCCCGCTAGTACATAGAGCTGGGCAGGAGAGGGCAGAGAGCACTTCCATCTGACAGCAGGTTGCAGATTGCCTCGGAAAGAGCCGTGTCCTTGGAATGTGCAGCAAATCCTCTTTCTTTGCAAACCGCGGTTAGTGTGCAGTGCAGGTACGCTCTTCCCTTGCCAAATGGAGTGGGAAAGCTTTTCGCTAAGATAGAGACGACTAGGGAAGCAGAAGCGCGGCTCCGGAGCTATCCGGAGGGATGTGCAGGTTCCCGGCGTCTTTCGGCTTGAAGCGGCGCTCCGGAGCGCTCCGCTGCCGCTCTACTGAGCTGTGCACGAATTAGCCGCTTCTTCGCCTCCGAGAGGCAGAGATCGCGGTTGCTTGGAAGAGGCAAAGAACGAAGCCGCAAAGAAGCGGGCTTGTGTGCGAAGCCTTCTGACTGCTGGAGGACGGTGGCTGCCGCTCTCCTGCCTGTTGTATTCACTCTCGGCAAGCGAATGGAAAGCGTTCCAGGACAACTTGCCTGGGTTTTTACTTGGTCCTGATGCGTCCCACCTTGGCAAGTCTTGCTCGTCCCCAGAGGCTCCGAGATGCACAGAACACGGTGGCAGCTGCTGAAAAGAAGGGCAGCGGTGAGTTTGTCAACAAGCAAGAACATAGGCAGCTGACTGTGCTTGGGAAGGAGCAGCTGCCTGGTTTTGGCAATTGCCTTCACAGCGCCCAGAAGCCCGGAACTCTGCTGCTTTGTTTTTCGCAGTCAGTCAATTGCACACTAGTGAAGCTGAGCCAGGCTCTTCAGCTTTGCTGCTTTTGATCATCTGTGCTCCACTTATGCTCGGTGACATCTCTCGAGGTTGTTTGCCTCGGCCAGGCTGGAAAGTGCCCGCTAGTCCATAGAGCTGGGCAGGAGAGGGCAGAGAGCACTTCCATCTGACAGCAGGTTGCAGATTGCCTCGGAAAGAGCCGTGTCCTTGGAATGTGCAGCAAATCCTCTTTCTTTGCCAATCGCGGTTAGTGTGCAGTGCAGGTACGCTCTCCCCTTGCCAAATGGAGTGGGAAAGCTTTTCGCTAAGATAGAGACGACTAGAGAAGCAGAAGCGCGGCTCCGGAGGTATCCGGAAGGAAGTGCCGGTTCCCGGCGTCTTTCGGCTTGAAGCGGCGCTCCGGAGCGCTCCGCTGCCGCTCTACTGAGCTGTGCGCTAATTAGCCTCTTCTTCGCCTTCGAGGGCCAGAGATCGCGGTTGCTTGGAAGAGGCGAAGAACGAAGCCGCAAAGAAGCGGGCTTGTGTGCGTAGCCTTCCGACTGCTGGAGGACGGTGGCTGCCGCTCTCCTGCCTCTTGAATTCACTCTCGGCAAGCGAATGGAAAGCGTTCCAGGACAACTTGCCTGGGTTTTTACTTGGTCCTGATGTGTCCCACCTTGGCAAGTCTTGCTCGTCCCCAGAGGCTCCGAGATGCTCAGAACACCGTGGCAGCTGCTGAAAAGAAGGGCAGCGGTGAGTTTGTGAACAAGCAAGAACATAGGCAGCTGACTGTGCTTGGGAAGGAGCAGCTGCCTGGTTTTGGCAATTGCCTTCACAGCGCCCAGAAGCCCGGTGCTCTGCTGCTTTGTTTTTCGCAGTCAGTGAATTGCACACTAGTGAAGCTGAGCCAGGCTCTTCAGCTTTGCTGCTTTTTAGCATCTGTGCTCCACTTATGCTCGGTGACATCTCTCGAGGTTGTTTGCCTCGGCCAGGCTGGAAAGTGCCCGCTAGTACATAGAGCTGGGCAGGAGAGGGCAGAGAGCACTTCCATCTGACAGCAGGTTGCAGATTGCCTCGGAAAGAGCCGTGTCCTTGGAATGTGCAGCAAATCCTCTTTCTTTGCAAACCGCGGTTAGTGTGCAGTGCAGGTACGCTCTCCCCTTGCCAAATGGAGTGGGAAAGCTTTTCGCTAAGATAGAGACGACTAGAGAAGCAGAAGCGCGGCTCCGGAGGTATCCAGAGGGAAGTCCCGGTTCCCGGCGTCTTTCGGCTTGAAGCGGCGCTCCGGAGCGCTCCGCTGCCGCTCTACTGAGCTGTGCGCGAATTAGCCTCTTCTTCACCTTCGAGGGCCAGAGATCGCGGTTGCTTGGAAGAGGCGAAGAACGAAGCCGCAAAAAAGCGGGCTTCTGTGCGAAGCCTTCTTTCTGCTGGAGGACGGTGGCTGCCGCTCTCCTGCCTCTTGAATCCACTCTCGGCAAGCGAATGGAAAGCGTTCCAGGACAACTTGCCTGGGTTTTTACTTGGTCCTGATGCGTCCCACCTTGGCAAGTCTTGCTCGTCCCCAGAGGCTCCGAGATGCACAGAACACGGTGGCAGCTGCTGAAAAGAAGGGCAGCGGTGAGTTTGTGAACAAGCAAGAACATAGGCAGCTGACTGTGCTTGGGAAGGAGCAGCTGCCTGGTTTTGGCAATTGCCTTCACAGCGCCCCGAAGCCCGGTGCTCTGCTGCTTTGTTTTTCGCAGTCAGTCAATTGCACACTAGTGAAGCTGAGCCAGGCTCTTCAGCTTTGCTGCTTTTGAGCATCTGTGCTCCACTTATGCTCTGTGACATCTCTCGAGGTTGTTTGCCTTGGCCAGGCAAGAAAGTGCCCGCTAGTCCATAGAGCTGGGCAGGAGAGGGCAGAGAGCACTTCCATCTGACAGCAGGTTGCAGATTGCCTCGGAAAGAGCCGTGCCCTTGGAATGTGCAGCAAATCCTCTTTCTTTGCCAGTCGCGGTTAGTGTGCAGTGCAGGTACACTCTCCCCTGGCCAAATGGAGTGGGAAAGCTTTTCCCTATGATAGAGACGACTAGAGAAGCAGAAGCGCGGCTCCGGAGCTATCCGGAGGGAAGTGCCGCTTCCCGGCTTCTTTTGGCTTGAAGCGGCGCTCCGGAGCGCTCCGCTGCCGCTCTACAGAGCTGTGCGCGAATTAGCCGCTTCTTCGCCTCCGAGAGGCAGAGATCGCGGTTGCTTGGAAGAGGCGAAGAACGAAGCCGCAAAGAAGCGGGCTTGAGTGCGAAGCCTTCCGACTGCCGGAGGACGGTGGCTGCCGCTCTCCTGCCTGCTGTATTCACTCTCGGCAAGCGAATGGAAAGCGTTCCAGGACAACTTGCCTGGGTTTTTACTTGGTCCTGATGCGTCCCACCTTGGCAAGTCTTGCTCGTCCCCAGAGGCTCCGAGATGCACAGAACACGGTGGCAGCTGCTGAAAAGAAGGGCAGCGGTGAGTTTGTGAACAAGCAAGAACATAGGTAGCTGACTGTGCTTGGGAAGGAGCAGCTGCCTGGTTTTGGCAATTGCCTTCACAGCGCCCAGAAGCCCGGTGCTCTGCTGCTTTGTTTTTCGCAGTCAGTCAATTGCACACTAGTGAAGCTGAGCCAGGCTCTTCAGCTTTGCTGCTTTTGAGCATCTGTGCTCCACTTATGCTCGGTGACATCTCTCGAGGTTGTTTGCCTTGGCCAGGCAAGAAAGTGCCCGCTAGTCCATAGAGCTTGGCAGGAGAGGGCAGAGAGCACTTCCATCTGACAGCAGGTTGCAGATTGCCTCGGAAAGAGCCGTGCCCTTGGAATGTGCAGCAAATCCTCTTTCTTTGCCAATCGCGGTTAGTGTGCAGTGCAGGTACACTCTCCCCTTGCCAAATGGAGTGGGAAAGCTTTTCGCTAAGATAGAGACGACTAGAGAAGCAGAAGCGCGGCTCCGGAGCTATCCGGAGGTAAGTGCCGCTTCCCGGCGTCTTTTGGCTTGAAGCGGCGCTCCGGAGCGCTCCGCTGCCGCTCTACTGAGCTGTGCACGAATTAGCCGCTTCTTCGCCTCCGAGAGGCAGAGATCGCGGTTGCTTGGAAGAGGCGAAGAACGAAGCCGCAAAGAAGCGGGCTTGTGTGCGAAGCCTTCCGACTGCTGGAGGACGGTGGCTGCCGCTCTCCTGCCTGTTGTATTCACTCTCGGCAAGCGAATGGAAAGCGTTCCAGGACAACTTGCCTGGGTTTTTACTTGGTCCTGATGCGTCCCACCTTGGCAAGTCTTGCTCGTCCCCAGAGGCTCCGAGATGCACAGAACACGGTGGCAGCTGCTGAAAAGAAGGGCAGCGGTGAGTTTGTCAACAAGCAAGAACATAGGCAGCTGACTGTGCTTGGGAAGGAGCAGCTGCCTGGTTTTGGCAATTGCCTTCACAGCGCCCAGAAGCCCGGTGCTCTGCTGCTTTGTTTTTCGCAGTCAGTCAATTGCACACTAGTGAAGCTGAGCCAGGCTCTTCAGCTTTGCTGCTTTTGAGCATCTGTGCTCCACTTATGCTCTGTGACATCTCTCGAGGTTGTTTGCCTCGGCCAGGCTGGAAAGTGCCCGCTAGTACATAGAGCTGGGCAGGAGAGGGCAGAGAGCACTTCCATCTGACAGCAGGTTGCAGATTGCCTCGGAAAGAGCCGTGTCCTTGGAATGTGCAGCAAATCCTCTTTCTTTGCAAACCGCGGTTAGTGTGCAGTGCAGGTACGCTCTTCCCTTGCCAAATGGAGTGGGAAAGCTTTTCGCTAAGATAGAGACGACTAGAGAAGCAGAAGCGCGGCTCCGGAGGTATCCGGAAGGAAGTGCCAGTTCCCGGCGTCTTTCGGCTTGAAGCGGCGCTCCGGAGCGCTCCGCTGCCGCTCTACTGAGCTGTGCGCTAATTAGCCTCTTCTTCGCCTTCGAGGGCCAGAGATCGCGGTTGCTTGGAAGAGGCGAAGAACGAAGCCGCAAAGAAGCGGGCTTCTGTGCGAAGCCTTCCTTCTGCTGGAGGACGGTGGCTGCCGCTCTCCTGCCTCTTGAATCCACTCTCGGCAAGCGAATGGAAAGCGTTCCAGGACAACTTGCCTGGGTTTTTACTTGGTCCTGATGCGTCCCACCTTGGCAAGTCTTGCTCGTCCCCAGAGGCTCCGAGATGCACAGAACACGGTGGCAGCTGCTGAAAAGAAGGGCAGCGGTGAGTTTGTCAACAAGCAAGAACATAGGCAGCTGACTGTGCTTGGGAAGGAGCAGCTGCCTGGTTTTGGCAATTGCCTTCACAGCGCCCAGAAGCCCGGTGCTCTGCTGCTTTGTTTTTCGCAGTCAGTCAATTGCACACTAGTGAAGCTGAGCCAGGCTCTTCAGCTTTGCTGCTTTTGAGCATCTGTGCTCCACTTATGCTCTGTGACATCTCTCAAGGTTGTTTGCCTCGGCCAGGCTGGAAAGTGCCCGCTAGTACATAGAGCTGGGCAGGAGAGGGCAGAGAGCACTTCCATCTGACAGCAGGTTGCAGATTGCCTCGGAAAGAGCCGTGTCCTTGGAATGTGCAGCAAATCCTCTTTCTTTGCAAACCGCGGTTAGTGTGCAGTGCAGGTACGCTCTTCCCTTGCCAAATGGAGTGGGAAAGCTTTTCGCTAAGATAGAGACGACTAGGGAAGCAGAAGCGCGGCTCCGGAGCTATCCGGAGGGATGTGCAGGTTCCCGGCGTCTTTCGGCTTGAAGCGGCGCTCCGGAGCGCTCCGCTGCCGCTCTACTGAGCTGTGCACGAATTAGCCGCTTCTTCGCCTCCGAGAGGCAGAGATCGCGGTTGCTTGGAAGAGGCAAAGAACGAAGCCGCAAAGAAGCGGGCTTGTGTGCGAAGCCTTCTGACTGCTGGAGGACGGTGGCTGCCGCTCTCCTGCCTGTTGTATTCACTCTCGGCAAGCGAATGGAAAGCGTTCCAGGACAACTTGCCTGGGTTTTTACTTGGTCCTGATGCGTCCCACCTTGGCAAGTCTTGCTCGTCCCCAGAGGCTCCGAGATGCACAGAACACCGTGGCAGCTGCTGAAAAGAAGGGCAGCGGTGAGTTTGTGAACAAGCAAGAACATAGGCAGCTGACTGTGCTTGGGAAGGAGCAGCTGCCTGGTTTTGGCAATTGCCTTCACAGCGCCCAGAAGCCCGGTGCTCTGCTGCTTTGTTTTTTGCAGTCAGTCAATTGCACACTAGTGAAGCTGAGCCAGGCTCTTCAGCTTTGCTGCTTTTGATCATCTGTGCTCCACTTATGCTCTGTGACATCTCTCGAGGTTGTTTGCCTCGGCCAGGCTGGAAAGTGCCCGCTAGTACATAGAGCTGGGCAGGAGAGGGCAGAGAGCACTTCCATCTGACAGCAGGTTGCAGATTGCCTCGGAAAGAGCCGTGTCCTTGGAATGTGCAGCAAATCCTCTTTCTTTGCAAACCGCGGTTAGTGTGCAGTGCAGGTACGCTCTCCCCTTGCCAAATGGAGTGGGAAAGCTTTTCGCTAAGATAGAGACGACTAGAGAAGCAGAAGCGCGGCTCCGGAGGTATCCAGAGGGAAGTCCCGGTTCCCGGCGTCTTTCGGCTTGAAGCGGCGCTCCGGAGCGCTCCGCTGCCGCTCTACTGAGCTGTGCGCGAATTAGCCTCTTCTTCACCTTCGAGGGCCAGAGATCGCGGTTGCTTGGAAGAGGCGAAGAACGAAGCCGCAAAGAAGCGGGCTTCTGTGCGAAGCCTTCCTTCTGCTGGAGGACGGTGGCTGCCGCTCTCCTGCCTCTTGAATCCACTCTCGGCAAGCGAATGGAAAGCGTTCCAGGACAACTTGCCTGGGTTTTTACTTGGTCCTGATGCGTCCCACCTTGGCAAGTCTTGCTCGTCCCCAGAGGCTCCGAGATGCACAGAACACGGTGGCAGCTGCTGAAAAGAAGGGCAGCGGTGAGTTTGTGAACAAGCAAGAACATAGGTAGCTGACTGTGCTTGGGAAGGAGCAGCTGCCTGGTTTTGGCAATTGCCTTCACAGCGCCCAGAAGCCCGGTGCTCTGCTGCTTTGTTTTTCGCAGTCAGTCAATTGCACACTAGTGAAGCTGAGCCAGGCTCTTCAGCTTTGCTGCTTTTGAGCATCTGTGCTCCACTTATGCTCGGTGACATCTCTCGAGGTTGTTTGCCTCGGCCAGGCTGGAAAGTGCCCGCTAGTACATAGAGCTGGGCAGGAGAGGGCAGAGAGCACTTCCATCTGACAGCAGGTTGCAGATTGCCTCGGAAAGAGCCGTGTCCTTGGAATGTGCAGCAAATCCTCTTCCTTTGCAAACCGCGGTTAGTGTGCAGTGCAGGTACGCTCTCCCCTTGCCAAATGGAGTGGGAAAGCTTTTCGCTAAGATAGAGACGACTAGAGAAGCAGAAGCGCGGCTCCGGCGGTATCCGGAAGGAAGTGCCGGTTCCCGGCGTCTTTCGGCTTGAAGCGGCGCTCCGGAGCGCTCCGCTGCCGCTCTACTGAGCTGTGCGCGAATTAGCCTCTTCTTCGCCTTCGAGGGCCAGAGATCGCGGTTGCTTGGAAGAGGCGAAGAACGAAGCCGCAAAGAAGCGGGCTTGTGTGCGAAGCCTTCTGACTGCTGGAGGACGGTGGCTGCCGCTCTCCTGCCTCTTGAATCCACTCTCGGCAAGCGAATGGAAAGCGTTCCAGGACAACTTGCCTGGGTTTTTACTTGGTCCTGATGCGTCCCACCTTGGCAAGTCTTGCTCGTCGCCAGAGGCTCCGAGATGCACAGAACACGGTGGCAGCTGCTGAAAAGAAGGGCAGCGGTGAGTTTGTCAACAAGCAAGAACATAGGCAGCTGACTGTGCTTGGGAAGGAGCAGCTGCCTGGTTTCGGAAACTGCCTTCACAGCGCCCAGAAGCCCGGTGCTCTGCTGCTTTGTTTTTCGCAGTCAGTCAATTGCACACTAGTGAAGCTGAGCCAGGCTCTTCAGCTTTGCTGCTTTTGATCATCTGTGCTCCACTTATGCTCGGTGACATGTCTCGAGGTTGTTTGCCTCGGCCAGGCTGGAAAGTGCCCGCTAGTACATAGAGCTGGGCAGGAGAGGGCAGAGAGCACTTCCATCTGACAGCAGGTTGCAGATTGCCTCGGAAAGAGCCGTGCCCTTGGAATGTGCAGCAAATCCTCTTTCTTTGCAAACCGCGGTTAGTGTGCAGTGCAGATACGCTCTTCCCTTGCCAAATGGAGTGGGAAAGCTTTTCGCTAAGATAGAGACGACTAGGGAAGCAGAAGCGCGGCTCCGGAGCTATCCGGAGGGATGTGCTGGTTCCCGGCGTCTTTCGGCTTGAAGCAGCACTCCGGAGCGCTCCGCTGCCGCTCTACTGAGCTGTGCACGAATTAGCCGCTTCTTCGCCTCCGAGAGGCAGAGATCGCGGTTGCTTGGAAGAGGCGAAGAACGAAGCCGCAAAGAAGCGGGCTTGTGTGCGAAGCCTTCTGACTGCTGGAGGACGGTGGCTGCCGCTCTCCTGCCTGTTGTATTCACTCTCGGCAAGCGAATGGAAAGCGTTCCAGGACAACTTGCCTGGGTTTTTACTTGGTCCTGATGCGTCCCACCTTGGCAAGTCTTGCTCGTCCCCAGAGGCTCCGAGATGCACAGAACACGGTGGCAGCTGCTGAAAAGAAGGGCAGCGGTGAGTTTGTCAACAAGCAAGAACATAGGCAGCTGACTGTGCTTGGGAAGGAGCAGCTGCCTGGTTTTGGCAATTGCCTTCACAGCGCCCAGAAGCCCGGTGCTCTGCTGCTTTGTTTTTCGCAGTCAGTCAATTGCACACTAGTGAAGCTGAGCCAGGCTCTTCAGCTTTGCTGCTTTTGATCATCTGTGCTCCACTTATGCTCGGTGACATCTCTCGAGGTTGTTTGCCTCGCCCAGGCTGGAAAGTGCCCGCTAGTCCATAGAGCTGGGCAGGAGAGGGCAGAGAGCACTTCCATCTGACAGCAGGTTGCAGATTGCCTCGGAAAGAGCCGTGTCCTTGGAATGTGCAGCAAATCCTCTTTCTTTGCAAACCGCGGTTAGTGTGCAGTGCAGGTACGCTCTCCCCTTGCCAAATGGAGTGGGAAAGCTTTTCGCTAAGATAGAGACGACTAGAGAAGCAGAAGCGCGGCTCCGGAGGTATCCAGAGGGAAGTCCCGGTTCCCGGCGTCTTTCGGCTTGAAGCGGCGCTCCGGAGCGCTCCGCTGCCGCTCTACTGAGCTGTGCGCGAATTAGCCTCTTCTTCACCTTCGAGGGCCAGAGATCGCGGTTGCTTGGAAGAGGCGAAGAACGAAGCCGCAAAGAAGCGGGCTTCTGTGCGAAGCCTTCCTTCTGCTGGAGGACGGTGGCTGCCGCTCTCCTGCCTCTTGAATCCACTCTCGGCAAGCGAATGGAAAGCGTTCCAGGACAACTTGCCTGGGTTTTTACTTGGTCCTGATGCGTCCCACCTTGGCAAGTCTTGCTCGTCCCCAGAGGCTCCGAGATGCACAGAACACGGTGGCAGCTGCTGAAAAGAAGGGCAGCGGTGAGTTTGTGAACAAGCAAGAACATAGGTAGCTGACTGTGCTTGGGAAGGAGCAGCTGCCTGGTTTTGGCAATTGCCTTCACAGCGCCCAGAAGCCCGGTGCTCTGCTGCTTTGTTTTTCGCAGTCAGTCAATTGCACACTAGTGAAGCTGAGCCAGGCTCTTCAGCTTTGCTGCTTTTTAGCATCTGTGCTCCACTTATGCTCGGTGACATCTCTCGAGGTTGTTTGCCTCGGCCAGGCTGGAAAGTGCCCGCTAGTACATAGAGCTGGGCAGGAGAGGGCAGAGAGCACTTCCATCTGACAGCAGGTTGCAGATTGCCTCGGAAAGAGCCGTGTCCTTGGAATGTGCAGCAAATCCTCTTTCTTTGCAAACCGCGGTTAGTGTGCAGTGCAGGTACGCTCTCCCCTTGCCAAATGGAGTGGGAAAGCTTTTCGCTAAGATAGAGACGACTAGAGAAGCAGAAGCGCGGCTCCGGCGGTATCCGGAAGGAAGTGCCGGTTCCCGGCGTCTTTCGGCTTGAAGCGGCGCTCCGGAGCGCTCCGCTGCCGCTCTACTGAGCTGTGCGCGAATTAGCCTCTTCTTCGCCTTCGAGGGCCAGAGATCGCGGTTGCTTGGAAGAGGCGAAGAACGAAGCCGCAAAGAAGCGGGCTTGTGTGCGAAGCCTTCTGACTGCTGGAGGACGGTGGCTGCCGCTCTCCTGCCTCTTGAATCCACTCTCGGCAAGCGAATGGAAAGCGTTCCAGGACAACTTGCCTGGGTTTTTACTTGGTCCTGATGCGTCCCACCTTGGCAAGTCTTGCTCGTCGCCAGAGGCTCCGAGATGCACAGAACACGGTGGCAGCTGCTGAAAAGAAGGGCAGCGGTGAGTTTGTCAACAAGCAAGAACATAGGCAGCTGACTGTGCTTGGGAAGGAGCAGCTGCCTGGTTTCGGAAACTGCCTTCACAGCGCCCAGAAGCCCGGTGCTCTGCTGCTTTGTTTTTCGCAGTCAGTCAATTGCACACTAGTGAAGCTGAGCCAGGCTCTTCAGCTTTGCTGCTTTTGATCATCTGTGCTCCACTTATGCTCGGTGACATGTCTGCAGGTTGTTTGCCTCGGCCAGGCTGGAAAGTGCCCGCTAGTACATAGAGCTGGGCAGGAGAGGGCAGAGAGCACTTCCATCTGACAGCAGGTTGCAGATTGCCTCGGAAAGAGCCGTGCCCTTGGAATGTGCAGCAAATCCTCTTTCTTTGCAAACCGCGGTTAGTGTGCAGTGCAGGTACGCTCTTCCCTTGCCAAATGGAGTGGGAAAGCTTTTCGCTAAGATAGAGACGACTAGGGAAGCAGAAGCGCGGCTCTGGAGCTATCCGGAGGGATGTGCTGGTTCCCGGCGTCTTTCGGCTTGAAGCAGCGCTCCGGAGCGCTCCGCTGCCGCTACTGAGCTGTGCACGAATTAGCCGCTTCTTCGCCTCCGAGAGGCAGAGATCGCGGTTGCTTGGAAGAGGCGAAGAACGAAGCCGCAAAGAAGCGGGCTTGTGTGCGAAGCCTTCTGACTGCTGGAGGACGGTGGCTGCCGCTCTCCTGCCTGTTGTATTCACTCTCGGCAAGCGAATGGAAAGCGTTCCAGGACAACTTGCCTGGTTTTTACTTGGTCCTGATGCGTCCCACCTTGGCAAGTCTTGCTCGTCCCCAGAGGGCTCCGAGATGCACAGAACACGGTGGCAGCTGCTGAAAAGAAGGGCAGCGGTGAGTTTGTCAACAAGCAAGAACATAGGCAGCTGACTGTGCTTGGGAAGAGCAGCTGCCTGGTTTTGGCAATTGCCTTCACAGCGCCCAGAAGCCCGGTGCTCTGCTGCTTTGTTTTTCGCAGTCAGTCAATTGCACACTAGTGAAGCTGAGCCAGGCTCTTCAGCTTTGCTGCTTTTGATCATCTGTGCTCCACTTATGCTCGGTGACATCTCTCGAGGTTGTTTGCCTCGCCCAGGCTGGAAAGTGCCCGCTAGTCCATAGAGCTGGGCAGGAGAGGGCAGAGAGCACTTCCATCTGACAGCAGGTTGCAGATTGCCTCGGAAAGAGCCGTGTCCTTGGAATGTGCAGCAAATCCTCTTTCTTTGCCAATCGCGGTTAGTGTGCAGTGCAGGTACGCTCTCCCCTTGCCAAATGGAGTGGGAACGCTTTTCGCTAAGATAGAGACGACTAGAGAAGCAGAAGCGCGGCTCCGGAGGTATCCGGAAGGAAGTGCCGGTTCCCGGCGTCTTTCGGCTTGAAGCGGCGCTCCGGAGCGCTCCGCTGCCGCTCTACTGAGCTGTGCGCTAATTAGCCTCTTCTTCGCCTTCGAGGGCCAGAGATCGCGGTTGCTTGGAAGAGGCAAAGAACGAAGCCGCAAAGAAGCGGGCTTGTGTGCGAAGCCTTCCGACTGCTGGAGGACGGTGGCTGCCGCTCGCCTGCCTCTTGAATTCACTCTCGGCAAGCGAATGGAAAGCGTTCCAGGACAACTTGCCTGGGTTTTTACTTGGTCCTGATGTGTCCCACCTTGGCAAGTCTTGCTCGTCCCCAGAGGCTCCGAGATGCACAGAACACCGTGGCAGCTGCTGAAAAGAAGGGCAGCGGTGAGTTTGTGAACAAGCAAGAACATAGGCAGCTGACTGTGCTTGGGAAGGAGCAGCTGCCTGGTTTTGGCAATTGCCTTCACAGCGCCCAGAAGCCCGGTGCTCTGCTGCTTTGTTTTTTGCAGTCAGTCAATTGCACACTAGTGAAGCTGAGCCAGGCTCTTCAGCTTTGCTGCTTTTGAGCATCTGTGCTCCACTTATGCTCTGTGACATCTCTCGAGGTTGTTTGCCTCGGCCAGGCTGGAAAGTGCCCGCTAGTACATAGAGCTGGGCAGGAGAGGGCAGAGAGCACTTCCATCTGACAGCAGGTTGCAGATTGCCTCGGAAAGAGCCGTGTCCTTGGAATGTGCAGCAAATCCTCTTTCTTTGCCAATCGCGGTTAGTGTGCAGTGCAGGTACGCTCTCCCCTTGCCAAATGGAGTGGGAAAGCTTTTCGCTAAGATAGAGACGACTAGAGAAGCAGAAGCGCGGCTCCGGAGGAATCCGGAGGGAAGTGCCGGTTCCCGGCGTCTTTCGGCTTGAAGCGGCGCTCCGGAGCGCTCCGCTGCCGCTCTACTGAGCTGTGCGCTAATTAGCCCCTTCTTCGCCTTCGAGGGCCAGAGATCGCGGTTGCTTGGAAGAGGCGAAGAACGAAGCCGCAAAGAAGCGGGCTTGTGTGCGAAGCCTTCTGACTGCTGGAGGACGGTGGCTGCCGCTCTCCTGCCTCTTGAATCCACTCTCGGCAAGCGAATGGAAAGCGTTCCAGGACAACTTGCCTGGGTTTTTACTTGGTCCTGATGCGTCCCACCTTGGCAAGTCTTGCTCGTCGCCAGAGGCTCCGAGATGCACAGAACACGGTGGCAGCTGCTGAAAAGAAGGGCAGCGGTGAGTTTGTCAACAAGCAAGAACATAGGCAGCTGACTGTGCTTGGGAAGGAGCAGCTGCCTGGTTTCGGAAACTGCCTTCACAGCGCCCAGAAGCCCGGTGCTCTGCTGCTTTGTTTTTCGCAGTCAGTCAATTGCACACTAGTGAAGCTGAGCCAGGCTCTTCAGCTTTGCTGCTTTTGATCATCTGTGCTCCACTTATGCTCGGTGACATGTCTCGAGGTTGTTTGCCTCGGCCAGGCTGGAAAGTGCCCGCTAGTACATAGAGCTGGGCAGGAGAGGGCAGAGAGCACTTCCATCTGACAGCAGGTTGCAGATTGCCTCGGAAAGAGCCGTGCCCTTGGAATGTGCAGCAAATCCTCTTTCTTTGCAAACCGCGGTTAGTGTGCAGTGCAGGTACGCTCTTCCCTTGCCAAATGGAGTGGGAAAGCTTTTCGCTAAGATAGAGACGACTAGGGAAGCAGAAGCGCGGCTCCGGAGCTATCCGGAGGGATGTGCTGGTTCCCGGCGTCTTTCGGCTTGAAGCAGCGCTCCGGAGCGCTCCGCTGCCGCTCTACTGAGCTGTGCACGAATTAGCCGCTTCTTCGCCTCCGAGAGGCAGAGATCGCGGTTGCTTGGAAGAGGCGAAGAACGAAGCCGCAAAGAAGCGGGCTTGTGTGCGAAGCCTTCTGACTGCTGGAGGACGGTGGCTGCCGCTCTCCTGCCTGTTGTATTCACTCTCGGCAAGCGAATGGAAAGCGTTCCAGGACAACTTGCCTGGGTTTTTACTTGGTCCTGATGCGTCCCACCTTGGCAAGTCTTGCTCGTCCCCAGAGGCTCCGAGATGCACAGAACACGGTGGCAGCTGCTGAAAAGAAGGGCAGCGGTGAGTTTGTCAACAAGCAAGAACATAGGCAGCTGACTGTGCTTGGGAAGGAGCAGCTGCCTGGTTTTGGCAATTGCCTTCACAGCGCCCAGAAGCCCGGTGCTCTGCTGCTTTGTTTTTCGCAGTCAGTCAATTGCACACTAGTGAAGCTGAGCCAGGCTCTTCAGCTTTGCTGCTTTTGATCATCTGTGCTCCACTTATGCTCGGTGACATCTCTCGAGGTTGTTTGCCTCGCCCAGGCTGGAAAGTGCCCGCTAGTCCATAGAGCTGGGCAGGAGAGGGCAGAGAGCACTTCCATCTGACAGCAGGTTGCAGATTGCCTCGGAAAGAGCCGTGTCCTTGGAATGTGCAGCAAATCCTCTTTCTTTGCCAATCGCGGTTAGTGTGCAGTGCAGGTACGCTCTCCCCTTGCCAAATGGAGTGGGAACGCTTTTCGCTAAGATAGAGACGACTAGAGAAGCAGAAGCGCGGCTCCGGAGGTATCCGGAAGGAAGTGCCGGTTCCCGGCGTCTTTCGGCTTGAAGCGGCGCTCCGGAGCGCTCCGCTGCCGCTCTACTGAGCTGTGCGCTAATTAGCCTCTTCTTCGCCTTCGAGGGCCAGAGATCGCGGTTGCTTGGAAGAGGCAAAGAACGAAGCCGCAAAGAAGCGGGCTTGTGTGCGAAGCCTTCCGACTGCTGGAGGACGGTGGCTGCCGCTCGCCTGCCTCTTGAATTCACTCTCGGCAAGCGAATGGAAAGCGTTCCAGGACAACTTGCCTGGGTTTTTACTTGGTCCTGATGTGTCCCACCTTGGCAAGTCTTGCTCGTCCCCAGAGGCTCCGAGATGCACAGAACACCGTGGCAGCTGCTGAAAAGAAGGGCAGCGGTGAGTTTGTGAACAAGCAAGAACATAGGCAGCTGACTGTGCTTGGGAAGGAGCAGCTGCCTGGTTTTGGCAATTGCCTTCACAGCGCCCAGAAGCCCGGTGCTCTGCTGCTTTGTTTTTTGCAGTCAGTCAATTGCACACTAGTGAAGCTGAGCCAGGCTCTTCAGCTTTGCTGCTTTTGAGCATCTGTGCTCCACTTATGCTCTGTGACATCTCTCGAGGTTGTTTGCCTCGGCCAGGCTGGAAAGTGCCCGCTAGTACATAGAGCTGGGCAGGAGAGGGCAGAGAGCACTTCCATCTGACAGCAGGTTGCAGATTGCCTCGGAAAGAGCCGTGTCCTTGGAATGTGCAGCAAATCCTCTTTCTTTGCCAATCGCGGTTAGTGTGCAGTGCAGGTACGCTCTCCCCTTGCCAAATGGAGTGGGAAAGCTTTTCGCTAAGATAGAGACGACTAGAGAAGCAGAAGCGCGGCTCCGGAGGAATCCGGAGGGAAGTGCCGGTTCCCGGCGTCTTTCGGCTTGAAGCGGCGCTCCGGAGCGCTCCGCTGCCGCTCTACTGAGCTGTGCGCTAATTAGCCCCTTCTTCGCCTTCGAGGGCCAGAGATCGCGGTTGCTTGGAAGAGGCGAAGAACGAAGCTGCAAAGAAGCGGGCTTGTGTGCGAAGCCTTCCGACTGCCGGAGGACGGTGGCTGCCGCTCTCCTGCCTGCTGTATTCACTCTCGGCAAGCGAATGGAAAGCGTTCCAGGACAACTTGCCTGGGTTTTTACTTGGTCCTGATGCATCCCACCTTGGCAAGTCTTGCTCGTCCCCAGAGGCTCCGAGATGCACAGAACACGGTGGCAGCTGCTGAAAAGAAGGGCAGCGGTGAGTTTGTCAACAAGCAAGAACATAGGCACCTGACTGTGCTTGGGAAGGAGCAGCTGCCTGGTTTTGGCAATTGCCTTCACAGCGCCCAGAAGCCCGGTGCTCTGCTGCTTTGTTTTTCGCAGTCAGTCAATTGCACACTAGTGAAGCTGAGCCAGGCTCTTCAGCTTTGCTGCTTTTGAGCATCTGTGCTCCACTTATGCTCTGTGGCATCTCTCGAGGTTGTTTGCCTCGGCCAGGCTGGAAAGTGCCCGCTAGTCCATAGAGCTGGGCAGGAGAGGGCAGAGAGCACTTCCATCTGACAGCAGGTTGCAGATTGCCTCGGAAAGAGCCGTGTCCTTGGAATGTGCAGCAAATCCTCTTTCTTTGCAAACCGCGGGTAGTGTGCAGTGCAGGTACGCTCTCCCCTTGCCAAATGGAGTGGGAAAGCTTTTCGCTAAGATAGAGACGACTAGAGAAGCAGAAGCGCGGCTCCGGAGGTATCCGGAGGGAAAGTGCCGCTTCCTGGCGTCTTTCGGCTTGAAGCGGCGCTCCGGAGCGCTCCGCTGCCGCTCTACTGAGCTGTGCGCGAATTAGCCTCTTCTTCGCCTCCGAGGGCCAGAGATCGCGGTTGCTTGGAAGAGGCGAAGAACGAAGCCGCAAAGAAGCGGGCTTGTGTGCGAAGCCTTCCGACTGCCGGAGGACGGTGGCTGCCGCTCTCCTGCCTGTTGAATTCACTCTCGGCAAGCGAATGGAAAGCGTTCCAGGACAACTTGCCTGGGTTTTTACTTGGTCCTGATGCGTCCCACCTTGGCAAGTCTTGCTCGTCGCCAGAGGCTCCGAGATGCACAGAACACGGTGGCAGCTGCTGAAAAGAAGGGCAGCGGTGAGTTTGTCAACAAGCAAGAACATAGGCAGCTGACTGTGCTTGGGAAGGAGCAGCTGCCTGGTTTTGGCAATTGCCTTCACAGCGCCCAGAAGCCCGGTGCTCTGCTGCTTTGTTTTTCGCAGTCAGTCAATTGCACACTAGTGAAGCTGAGCCAGGCTCTTCAGCTTTGCTGCTTTTGAGCATCTGTGCTCCACTTATGCTCTGTGACATCTCTCGAGGTTGTTTGCCTCGGCCAGGCTGGAAAGTGCCCGCTAGTACATAGAGCTGGGCAGGAGAGGGCAGAGAGCACTTCCATCTGACAGCAGGTTGCAGATTGCCTCGGAAAGAGCCGTGTCCTTGGAATGTGCAGCAAATCCTCTTTCTTTGCCAATCGCGGTTAGTGTGCAGTGCAGGTACGCTCTCCCCTTGCCAAATGGAGTGGGAACGCTTTTCGCTAAGATAGAGACGACTAGAGAAGCAGAAGCGCGGCTCCGGAGGTATCCGGAAGGAAGTGCCGGTTCCCGGCGTCTTTCGGCTTGAAGCGGCGCTCCGGAGCGCTCCGCTGCCGCTCTACTGAGCTGTGCGCTAATTAGCCTCTTCTTCGCCTTCGAGGGCCAGAGATCGCGGTTGCTTGGAAGAGGCAAAGAACGAAGCCGCAAAGAAGCGGGCTTGTGTGCGAAGCCTTCCGACTGCTGGAGGACGGTGGCTGCCGCTCGCCTGCCTCTTGAATTCACTCTCGGCAAGCGAATGGAAAGCGTTCCAGGACAACTTGCCTGGGTTTTTACTTGGTCCTGATGTGTCCCACCTTGGCAAGTCTTGCTCGTCCCCAGAGGCTCCGAGATGCACAGAACACCGTGGCAGCTGCTGAAAAGAAGGGCAGCGGTGAGTTTGTGAACAAGCAAGAACATAGGCAGCTGACTGTGCTTGGGAAGGAGCAGCTGCCTGGTTTTGGCAATTGCCTTCACAGCGCCCAGAAGCCCGGTGCTCTGCTGCTTTGTTTTTTGCAGTCAGTCAATTGCACACTAGTGAAGCTGAGCCAGGCTCTTCAGCTTTGCTGCTTTTGAGCATCTGTGCTCCACTTATGCTCTGTGACATCTCTCGAGGTTGTTTGCCTCGGCCAGGCTGGAAAGTGCCCGCTAGTACATAGAGCTGGGCAGGAGAGGGCAGAGAGCACTTCCATCTGACAGCAGGTTGCAGATTGCCTCGGAAAGAGCCGTGTCCTTGGAATGTGCAGCAAATCCTCTTTCTTTGCCAATCGCGGTTAGTGTGCAGTGCAGGTACGCTCTCCCCTTGCCAAATGGAGTGGGAAAGCTTTTCGCTAAGATAGAGACGACTAGAGAAGCAGAAGCGCGGCTCCGGAGGAATCCGGAGGGAAGTGCCGGTTCCCGGCGTCTTTCGGCTTGAAGCGGCGCTCCGGAGCGCTCCGCTGCCGCTCTACTGAGCTGTGCGCTAATTAGCCCCTTCTTCGCCTTCGAGGGCCAGAGATCGCGGTTGCTTGGAAGAGGCGAAGAACGAAGCTGCAAAGAAGCGGGCTTGTGTGCGAAGCCTTCCGACTGCCGGAGGACGGTGGCTGCCGCTCTCCTGCCTGCTGTATTCACTCTCGGCAAGCGAATGGAAAGCGTTCCAGGACAACTTGCCTGGGTTTTTACTTGGTCCTGATGCATCCCACCTTGGCAAGTCTTGCTCGTCCCCAGAGGCTCCGAGATGCACAGAACACGGTGGCAGCTGCTGAAAAGAAGGGCAGCGGTGAGTTTGTCAACAAGCAAGAACATAGGCACCTGACTGTGCTTGGGAAGGAGCAGCTGCCTGGTTTTGGCAATTGCCTTCACAGCGCCCAGAAGCCCGGTGCTCTGCTGCTTTGTTTTTCGCAGTCAGTCAATTGCACACTAGTGAAGCTGAGCCAGGCTCTTCAGCTTTGCTGCTTTTGAGCATCTGTGCTCCACTTATGCTCTGTGGCATCTCTCGAGGTTGTTTGCCTCGGCCAGGCTGGAAAGTGCCCGCTAGTCCATAGAGCTGGGCAGGAGAGGGCAGAGAGCACTTCCATCTGACAGCAGGTTGCAGATTGCCTCGGAAAGAGCCGTGTCCTTGGAATGTGCAGCAAATCCTCTTTCTTTGCAAACCGCGGGTAGTGTGCAGTGCAGGTACGCTCTCCCCTTGCCAAATGGAGTGGGAAAGCTTTTCGCTAAGATAGAGACGACTAGAGAAGCAGAAGCGCGGCTCCGGAGGTATCCGGAGGGAAAGTGCCGCTTCCTGGCGTCTTTCGGCTTGAAGCGGTGCTCCGGAGCGCTCCGCTGCCGCTCTACTGAGCTGTGCGCGAATTAGCCTCTTCTTCGCCTCCGAGGGCCAGAGATCGCGGTTGCTTGGAAGAGGCGAAGAACGAAGCCGCAAAGAAGCGGGCTTGTGTGTGAAGCCTTCCGACTGCCGGAGGATGGTGGCTGCCGCTCTCCTGCCTGTTGTATTCACTCTCGGCAAGCGAATGGAAAGCGTTCCAGGACAACTTGCCTGGGTTTTTACTTGGTCCTGATGCGTCCCACCTTGGCAAGTCTTGCTCGTCCCCAGAGGCTCCGAGATGCACAGAACACGGTGGCAGCTGCTGAAAAGAAGGGCAGCGGTGAGTTTGTCGAAAAGCAAGAACATAGGCAGCTGACTGTGCTTGGAAGGAGCAGCTGCCTGGTTTTGGCAATTGCCTTCACAGCGCCCAGAAGCCCGGTGCTCTGCTGCTTTGTTTTTCGCAGTCAGTCAATTGCACACTAGTGAAGCTGAGCCAGGCTCTTCAGCTTTGCTGCTTTTGAGCATCTGTGCTCCACTTATGCCCTGTGACATCTCTCGAGGTTGTTTGCCTCGCCCAGGCTGGAAAGTGCCCGCTAGTCCATAGAGCTGGGCAGGAGAGGGCAGAGAGCACTTCCATCTGACAGCAGGTTGCAGATTGCCTCGGAAAGAGCCGTGTCCTTGGAATGTGCAGCAAATCCTCTTCCTTTGCAAACCGCGGTTAGTGTGCAGTGCAGGTACACTCTTCCCTTGCCAAATGGAGTGGGAAAGCTTTTCGCTAAGATAGAGACGACTAGAGAAGCAGAAGCGCGGCTCCGGAGGTATCCGGAGGGAAGTGCCGGTTCCCGGCGTCTTTCGGCTTGAAGCGGCGCTCCGGAGCGCTCCGCTGCTGCTCTACTGAGCTGTGCGCGAACTAGCCGCTTCTTCGCCCCCGAGAGGCAGAGATCGCGGTTGGTTGGAAGAGGCGAAGAACAAAGCCGCAAAGAAGCGGGCTTGTGTGCGAAGCCTTCCGACTGCCGGAGGACGGTGGCTGCCGCTCTCCTGCCTGTTGAATTCACTCTCGGCAAGCGAATGGAAAGCGTTCCAGGACAACTTGCCTGGGTTTTTACTTGGTCCTGATGCGTCCCACCTTGGCAAGTCTTGCTCGTCGCCAGAGGCTCCGAGATGCACAGAACACGGTGGCAGCTGCTGAAAAGAAGGGCAGCGGTGAGTTTGTCAACAAGCAAGAACATAGGCAGCTGACTGTGCTTGGGAAGGAGCAGCTGCCTGGTTTTGGCAATTGCCTTCACAGCGCCCAGAAGCCCGGTGCTCTGCTGCTTTGTTTTTCGCAGTCAGTCAATTGCACACTAGTGAAGCTGAGCCAGGCTCTTCAGCTTTGCTGCTTTTGAGCATCTGTGCTCCACTTATGCTCTGTGACATCTCTCGAGGTTGTTTGCCTCGGCCAGGCTGGAAAGTGCCCGCTAGTACATAGAGCTGGGCAGGAGAGGGCAGAGAGCACTTCCATCTGACAGCAGGTTGCAGATTGCCTCGGAAAGAGCCGTGTCCTTGGAATGTGCAGCAAATCCTCTTTCTTTGCCAATCGCGGTTAGTGTGCAGTGCAGGTACGCTCTCCCCTTGCCAAATGGAGTGGGAAAGCTTTTCGCTAAGATAGAGACGACTAGAGAAGCAGAAGCGCGGCTCCATAGGTATCCGGAGGGAAGTGCCGGTTCCCGGCGTCTTTCGGCTTGAAGCGGCGCTCCGGAGCGCTCCGCTGCCGCTCTACTGAGCTGTGCGCGAATTAGCCTCTTCTTCGCCTCCGAGAGGCAGAGATCGCGGTTGCTTGGAAGAGGCGAAGAACGAAGCCGCAAAGAAGCGGGCTTGTGTGCGAAGCCTTCCGACTGCTGGAGGACGGTGGCTGCCGCTCTCCTGCCTGTTGTATTCACTCTCGGCAAGCGAATGGAAAGCGTTCCAGGACAACTTGCCTGGGTTTTTACTTGGTCCTGATGCGTCCCACCTTGGCAAGTCTTGCTCGTCCCCAGAGGCTCCGAGATGCACAGAACACGGTGGCAGCTGCTGAAAAGAAGGGCAGCGGTGAGTTTGTGAACAAGCAAGAACATAGGCAGCTGACTGTGCTTGGGAAGGAGCAGCTGCCTGGTTTTGGCAATTGCCTTCACAGCGCCCAGAAGCCCGGTGCTCTGCTGCTTTGTTTTTCGCAGTCAGTCAATTGCACACTAGTGAAGCTGAGCCAGGCTCTTCAGCTTTGCTGCTTTTGAGCATCTGTGCTCCACTTATGCTCTGTGGCATCTCTCGAGGTTGTTTGCCTCGGCCAGGCTGGAAAGTGCCCGCTAGTACATAGAGCTGGGCAGGAGAGGGCAGAGAGCACTTCCATCTGACAGCAGGTTGCAGATTGCCTCGGAAAGAGCCGTGTCCTTGGAATGTGCAGCAAATCCTCTTTCTTTGCAAACCGCGGTTAGTGTGCAGTGCAGGTACACTCTTCCCTTGCCAAATGGAGTGGGAAAGCTTTTCGCTAAGATAGAGACGACTAGGGAAGCAGAAGCGCGGCTCCGGAGCTATCCGGAGGGATGTGCTGGTTCCCGGGGTCTTTCGGCTTGAAGCGGCGCTCCGGAGCGCTCCGCTGCCGCTCTACTGAGCTGTGCACGAATTAGCCGCTTCTTCGCCTCCGAGAGGCAGAGATCGCGGTTGCTTGGAAGAGGCGAAGAACGAAGCCGCAAAGAAGCGGGCTTGTGTGCGAAGCCTTCCGACTGCTGGAGGACGGTGGCTGCCGCTCTCCTGCCTGTTGAATTCACTCTCGGCAAGCGAATGGAAAGCGTTCCAGGACAACTTGCCTGGGTTTTTACTTGGTCCTGATGCGTCCCACCTTGGCAAGTCTTGCTCGTCGCCAGAGGCTCCGAGATGCACAGAACACGGTGGCAGCTGCTGAAAAGAAGGGCAGCGGTGAGTTTGTCAACAAGCAAGAACATAGGCACCTGACTGTGCTTGGGAAGGAGCAGCTGCCTGGTTTTGGCAATTGCCTTCACAGCGCCCAGAAGCCCGGTGCTCTGCTGCTTTGTTTTTCGCAGTCAGTCAATTGCACACTAGTGAAGCTGAGCCAGGCTCTTCAGCTTTGCTGCTTTTGAGCATCTGTGCTCCACTTATGCTCTGTGGCATCTCTCGAGGTTGTTTGCCTCGGCCAGGCTGGAAAGTGCCCGCTAGTACATAGAGCTGGGCAGGAGAGGGCAGAGAGCACTTCCATCTGACAGCAGGTTGCAGATTGCCTCGGAAAGAGCCGTGTCCTTGGAATGTGCAGCAAATCCTCTTCCTTTGCAAACCGCGGTTAGTGTGCAGTGCAGGTACGCTCTCCCCTTGCCAAATGGAGTGGGAAAGCTTTTCGCTAAGATAGAGACGACTAGAGAAGCAGAAGCGCGGCTCCGGAGGTATCCGGAGGGAAAGTGCCGCTTCCTGGCGTCTTTCGGCTTGAAGCGGCGCTCCGGAGCGCTCCGCTGCCGCTCTACTGAGCTGTGCGCGAATTAGCCTCTTCTTCGCCTCCGAGGGCCAGAGATCGCGGTTGCTTGGAAGAGGCGAAGAACGAAGCCGCAAAGAAGCGGGCTTGTGTGTGAAGCCTTCCGACTGCCGGAGGATGGTGGCTGCCGCTCTCCTGCCTGCTGTATTCACTCTCGGCAAGCGAATGGAAAGCGTTCCAGGACAACTTGCCTGGGTTTTTACTTGGTCCTGATGCGTCCCACCTTGGCAAGTCTTGCTCGTCCCCAGAGGCTCCGAGATGCACAGAACACGGTGGCAGCTGCTGAAAAGAAGGGCAGCGGTGAGTTTGTCAACAAGCAAGAACATAGGCAGCTGACTGTGCTTGGGAAGGAGCAGCTGCCTGGTTTTGGCAATTGCCTTCACAGCGCCCAGAAGCCCTGTGCTCTGCTGCTTTGTTTTTCGCAGTCAGTCAATTGCACACTAGTGAAGCTGAGCCAGGCTCTTCAGCTTTGCTGCTTTTGAGCATCTGTGCTCCACTTATGCCCTGTGACATCTCTCGAGGTTGTTTGCCTCGCCCAGGCTGGAAAGTGCCCGCTAGTCCATAGAGCTGGGCAGGAGAGGGCAGAGAGCACTTCCATCTGACAGCAGGTTGCAGATTGCCTCGGAAAGAGCCGTGTCCTTGGAATGTGCAGCAAATCCTCTTCCTTTGCAAACCGCGGTTAGTGTGCAGTGCAGGTACGCTCTCCCCTTGCCAAATGGAGTGGGAAAGCTTTTCGCTAAGATAGAGACAACAAGAGAAACAGAAGCGCGGCTCCGGAGCTATCCAGAGGGAAGTGCCGGTTCCCGGCGTCTTTCGGCTTGAAGCGGCGCTCCAGAGCGCTCCGCTGCCGCTCTACTGAGCAGTGCGCGAACTAGCCGCTTCTTCGCCTCCGAGAGGCAGAGATCGCGGTTGGTTGGAAGAGGCGAAGAACAAAGCCGCAAAGAAGCGGGCTTGTGTGCGAAGCCTTCCGACTGCCGGAGGACGGTGGCTGCCGCTCTCCTGCCTGTTGAATTCACTCTCGGCAAGCGAATGGAAAGCGTTCCAGGACAACTTGCCTGGGTTTTTACTTGGTCCTGATGCGTCCCACCTTGGCAAGTCTTGCTCGTCCCCAGAGGCTCCGAGATGCACAGAACACGGTGGCAGCTGCTGAAAAGAAGGGCAGCGGTGAGTTTGTGAACAAGCAAGAACATAGGCAGCTGACTGTGCTTGGGAAGGAGCAGCTGCCTGGTTTTGGCAATTGCCTTCACAGCGCCCAGAAGCCCGGTGCTCTGCTGCTTTGTTTTTCGCAGTCAGTCAATTGCACACTAGTGAAGCTGAGCCAGGCTCTTCAGCTTTGCTGCTTTTGAGCATCTGTGCTCCACTTATGCTCGGTGACATCTCTCGAGGTTGTTTGCCTCGGCCAGGCTGGAAAGTGCCCGTTAGTTCATAGAGCTGGGCAGGAGAGGGCAGAGAGCACTTCCATCTGACAGCAGGTTGCAGATTGCCTCGGAAAGAGCCGTGTCCTTGGAATGTGCAGCAAATCCTCTTTCTTTGCAAACCGCGGTTAGTGTGCAGTGCAGGTACACTCTTCCCTTGCCAAATGGAGTGGGAAATCTTTTCGCTAAGATAGAGATGACTAGAGAAGCAGAAGCGCGGCTCCGGAGCTATCCGGAGGGATGTGCCGGTTCCCGGGGTCTTTCGGCTTGAAGCAGCGCTCCGGAGCGCTCCGCTGCCGCTCTACTGAGCTGTGCACAAATTAGCCGCTTCTTCGCCTCCGAGAGGCAGAGATCGCGGTTGCTTGGAAGAGGCAAAGAACGAAGCCGCAAAGAAGCGGGCTTGTGTGCGAAGCCTTCCGACTGCTGGAGGACGGTGGCTGCCGCTCTCCTGCCTGTTGTATTCACTCTCGGCAAGCGAATGGAAAGCGTTCCAGGACAACTTGCCTGGGTTTTTACTTGGTCCTGATGCGTCCCACCTTGACAAGTCTTGCTCGTCGCCAGAGGCTCCGAGATGCACAGAACACGGTGGCAGCTGCTGAAAAGAAGGGCAGCGGTGAGTTTGTCAACAAGCAAGAACATAGGCAGCTGACTGTGCTTGGGAAGGAGCAGCTGCCGGGTTTTGGCAATTGCCTTCACAGCGCCCAGAAGCCCGGTGCTCTGCTGCTTTGTTTTTCACAGTCAGTCATTTGCACACTAGTGAAGCTGAGCCAGGCTCTTCAGCTTTGCTGCTTTTGATCATCTGTGCTCCACTTATGCTCGGTGACATCTCTCGAGGTTGTTTGCCTTGCCCAGGCTGGAAAGTGCCCGCTAGTACATAGAGCTGGGCAGGAGAGGGCAGAGAGCACTTCCATCTGACAGCAGGTTGCAGATTGCCTCGGAAAGAGCCGTGTCCTTGGAATGTGCAGCAAATCCTCTTTCTTTGCAAACCGCGGTTAGTGTGCAGTGCAGGTACGCTCTCCCCTTGCCAAATGGAGTGGGAAAGCTTTTCGCTAAGATAGAGACGACTAGAGAAGCAGAAGCGCGGCTCCGGAGGAATCCGGAGGGAAGTGCCGGTTCCCGGCGTCTTTCGGCTTGAAGCGGCGCTCCGGAGCGCTCCGCTGCCGCTCTACTGAGCTGTGCGCGAATTAGCCGCTTCTTCGCCTCCGAGAGGCAGAGATCGCGGTTGCTTGGAAGAGGCGAAGTACGAAGCCGCAAAGAAGCGGGCTTGTGTGCGAAGCCTTCAGACTGCCGGAGGACGGTGGCTGCCGCTCTCCTGCCTCTTGAATTCACTCTCGGCAAGCGAATGGAAAGCGTTCCAGGACAACCTGCCTGGGTTTTTACTTGGTCCTGATGCGTCCCACCTTGGCAAGTCTTGCTCGTCCCCAGAGGCTCCGAGATGCACAGAACACGGTGGCAGCTGCTGAAAAGAAGGGCAGCGGTGAGTTGGTGAACAAGCAAGAACATAGGCAGCTGACTGTGCTTGGGAAGGAGCAGCTGCCTGGTTTTGGCAATTGCCTTCACAGCGCCCAGAAGCCCGGTGCTCTGCTGCTTTGTTTTTCGCAGTCAGTCAATTGCACACTAGTGAAGCTGAGCCAGGCTCTTCAGCTTTGCTGCTTTTGAGCATCTGTGCTCCACTTATGCTCTGTGACATCTCTCGAGGTTGTTTGCCTCGGCCAGGCTGGAAAGTGCCCGCTAGTCCATAGAGCTGGGCAGGAGAGGGCAGAGAGCACTTCCATCTGACAGCAGGTTGCAGATTGCCTCGGAAAGAGCCGTGTCCTTGGAATGTGCAGCAAATCCTCTTTCTTTGCAAACCGCGGTTAGTGTGCAGTGCAGGTACACTCTTGCCTTGCCAAATGGAGTGGGAAAGCTTTTCGCTAAGATAGAGACGACTAGAGAAGCAGAAGCGCGGCTCCGGAGGTATCCGGAGGGAAGTGCCGGTTCCCGGCGTCTTTCGGCTTGAAGCGGCGCTCCGGAGCGCTCCGCTGCCGCTCTACTGAGCTGTGCGCGAACTAGCCGCTTCTTCGCCCCCGAGAGGCAGAGATCGCGGTTGGTTGGAAGAGGCGAAGAACAAAGCCGCAAAGAAGCGGGCTTGTGTGCGAAGCCTTCCGACTGCCGGAGGACGGTGGCTGCCGCTCTCCTGCCTGTTGAATTCACTCTCGGCAAGCGAATGGAAAGCGTTCCAGGACAACTTGCCTGGGTTTTTACTTGGTCCTGATGCGTCCCACCTTGGCAAGTCTTGCTCGTCGCCAGAGGCTCCGAGATGCACAGAACACGGTGGCAGCTGCTGAAAAGAAGGGCAGCGGTGAGTTTGTGAACAAGCAAGAACATAGGCAGCTGACTGTGCTTGGGAAGGAGCAGCTGCCTTGTTTTGGCAATTGCCTTCACAGCGCCCAGAAGCCCGGTGCTCTGCTGCTTTGTTTTTCGCAGTCAATGCATTGCACACTAGTGAAGCTGAGCCAGGCTCTTCAGCTTTGCTGCTTTTGAGCATCTGTGCTCCACTTATGCTCTGTGACGTCTCTTGAGGTTGTTTGCCTCGCCCAGGCTGGAAAGTGCCCGCTAGTACCAAGGGCTGGGCAGGAGAGGGCAGAGAGCACTTCTATCTGACAGCAGGTTGCAGATAGCCTCAGAAAGAGCCGTGTCCTTGGAATGTGCAGCAAATCCTCTTTCTTTGCAAACCGCGGTTAGTGTGCAGTGCAGGTACGCTCTCCCCTTGCCAAATGGAGTGGGAAAGCTTTTCACTAAGATAGAGATGACTAGAGAAGCAGAAGCGCGGCTCCGGAGGTATCCGGAGGGAAGGGCCGCTTCCCGGCGTCTTTCAGAAGAAGCGGCGCTCCGGAGCGCTCCGCTGCCGCTCTACTGAGCTGTGCGCCAATTAGCCGCTTCTTCGCCTCCGAGAGGCAGAGATCGCGGTTGCTTGGAAGAGGCGAAGAACGAAGCCGCAAAGAAGCGGGCTTGTGTGCGAAGCCTTCCGACTGCCGGAGGACGGTGGCTGCCGCTCTCCTGCCTGCTGTATTCACTCTCGGCAAGCGAATGGAAAGCGTTCCAGGACAACTTGCCTGGGTTTTTACTTGGTCCTGATGCGTCCCACCTTGGCAAGTCTTGCTCGTCCCCAGAGGCTCCGAGATGCACAGAAGACGGTGGCAGCTGCTGAAAAGAAGGGCAGCGGTGAGTTTGTCGACAAGCAAGAACATAGGCAGCTGACTGTGCTTGGGAAGGAGCAGCTGCCTGGTTTTGGCAATTGCCTTCACAGCGCCCAGAAGCCCGGTGCTCTGCTGCTTTGTTTTTCGCAGTCAGTGAATTGCACACTAGTGAAGCTGAGCCAGGCTCTTCAGCTTTGCTGCTTTTGAGCATCTGTGCTCCACTTATGCTCTGTGACATCTCTCGAAGTTGTTTGCCTCGGCCAGGCTGGAAAGTGCCCGCTAGTCCATAGAGCTGGGCAGGAGAGGGCAGAGAGCACTTCCATCTGACAGCAGGTTGCAGATTGCCTCGGAAAGAGCCGTGTCCTTGGAATGTGCAGCAAATCCTCTTTCTTTGCAAACCACGGTTAGTGTGCAGTGCAGGTACACTCTCCCCTTGCCAAATGGAGTGGGAAAGCTTTTCGCTTAGATAAAGACAACTACAGAAGCAGAAGCGCGGCTCCAGAGGTGTCCTGATGGAAGGGCCGCTTCCCGGCGTCTTTCGGCAGAAGCGGCGCTCCGGAGCGCTCCGCTGCCGCTCTACTGAGCTGCGCGCGAATTAGCCGCTTCTTCGCCTCCGAGAGGCAGAGATCGCGGTCGCTTGGAAGAGGCGAAGAACGAAGCCGCAAAGAAGCGGGCTTGTGTGCGAAACCTTCTGACTGCCGGAGGACGGTGGCTGCCGCTCTCCTGCCTCTTGAATTCACTCTCGGCAAGCGAATGGAAAGCGTTCCAGGACAACTTGCCTGGGTTTTTACTTGGTCCTGATGCGTCCCACCTTGGCAAGTCTTGCTCGTCGCCAGAGGCTCCGAGATGCACAGAACACGGTGGCAGCTGCTGAAAAGAAGGGCAGCGGTGAGTTTGTCGACAAGCAAGAACATAGGCAGCTGACTGTGCTTGGGAAGGAGCAGCTGCCTGGTTTTGGCAATTGCCTTCACAGCGCCCAGAAGCCCGGTGCTCTGCTGCTTTGTTTTTCGCAGTCAGTGAATTGCACACTAGTGAAGCTGAGCCAGGCTCTTCAGCTTTGCTGCTTTTGAGCATCTGTGCTCCACTTATGCTCTGTGACATCTCTCGAGGTTGTTTGCCTCGCCCAGGCTGGAAAGTGCCTGCTAGTACATAGAGCTGGGCAGGATAGGGCAGAGAGCACTTCCATCTGACAGCAGGTTGCAGATTGCCTCGGAAAGAGCCGTGTCCTTGGAATGTGCAGCAAATCCTCTTTCTTTGCAAACCGCGGTTAGTGTGCAGTGCAGGTACGCTCTCCCCTTGCCAAATGGAGTGGGAAAGCTTTTCGCTAAGATAGAGACGACTAGAGAAGCAGAAGCGCGGCTCCGGAGCTATCCGGAGGGAAGGGCCGCTTCCCGGGGTCTTTCAGAAGAAGTGGCGCTCCGGAGCGCTCCGCTGCCGCTCTACTGAGCTGTGCGCGAATTAGCCGCTTCTTCGCCTCCGAGAGGCAGAGATCGCGGTTGCTTGGAAGAGGCGAAGAACGAAGCCGCAAAGAAGCGGGCTTGTGTGCGAAGCCTTCAGACTGCTGGAGGACGGTGGCTGCCGCTCTCCTGCCTGTTGAATTCACTCTCGGCAAGCGAATGGAAAGCGTTCCAGGACAACTTGCCTGGGTTTTTACTTGGTCCTGATGCGTCCCACCTTGGCAAGTCTTGCTCGTCCCCAGAGGCTCCGAGATGCACAGAAGACGGTGGCAGCTGCTGAAAAGAAGGGCAGCGGTGAGTTTGTGAACAAGCAAGAACATAGGCAGCTGACTGTGCTTGGGAAGGAGTAGCTGCCTTGTTTTGGCAATTGCCTTCACAGCGCCCAGAAGCCCGGTGCTCTGCTGCTTTGTTTTTCGCAGTCAGTGAATTGCACACTAGTGAAGCTTTGCTGGTTTCGAGCATCTGTGCTCCACTTATGCTCTGTGACATCTCTCGAGGTTGTTTGCCTCGGCCAGGCTGGAAAGTGCCCGCTAATACATAGAGCTGGGCAGGATAGGGCAGAGAGCACTTCCATCTGACAGCAAGTTGCAGATTGCCTCGGAAAGAGCCGTGTCCTTGGAATGTGCAGCAAATCCTCTTTCTTTGCAAACCGCGGTTAGTGTGCAGTGCAGGTACACTCTCCCCTTGCCAAATGGAGTGGGAAAGCTTTTCGCTAAGATAGAGACGACTAGAGAAGCAGAAGCGCGGCTCCGGAGCTATCCGGAGGGAAGGGCCGCTTCCCGGCGTCTTTCAGAAGAAGCGGCGCTCCGGAGCGCTCCGCTGCCGCTCTACTGAGCTGCGCGCGAATTAGCCGCTTCTTCCCCTCCGAGAGGCAGAGATCGCGGTTGCTTGGAAGAGGCGAAGAACGAAGCCGCAAAGAAGAGGGCTTGTGTGCGAAACCTTCCGACTGCTGGAGGACGGTGGCTGCCGCTCTCCTGCCTCTTGAATTCACTCTCGGCAAGCGAATGGAAAGCGTTCCAGGACAACTTGCCTGGGTTTTTACTTGGTCCTGATGCGTCCCACCTTGGCAAGTCTTGCTCGTCCCCTGAGGCTCCGAGATGCACAGAACACAGTGGCAGCTGCTGAAAAGAAGGGCAGCGGTGAGTTTGTCGACAAGCAAGAACATAGGCAGCTGACTGTGCTTGGGAAGGAGCAGCTGCCTGGTTTTGGCAATTGCCTTCACAGCGCCCAGAAACCCGGTGCTCTGCTGCTTTGTTTTTCGCAGTCAGAGAATTGCACACTAGTGAAGCTGAGCCAGGCTCTTCAGCTTTGCTGCTTTTGAGCATCTGTGCTCCACTTATGCTCTGTGACATCTCTCGAGGTTGTTTGCCTCGCCCAGGCTGGAAAGTGCCTGCTAGTACATAGAGCTGGGCAGGATAGGGCAGAGAGCACTTCCATCTGACAGCAGGTTGCAGATTGCCTCGGAAAGAGCCGTGTCCTTGGAATGTGCAGCAAATCCTCTTTCTTTGCAAACCGCGGTTAGTGTGCAGTGCAGGTACGCTCTCCCCTTGCCAAATGGAGTGGGAAAGCTTTTCACTTAGATAGAGACGACTAGAGAAGCAGAAGCGCGGCTCCGGAGCTATCCGGAGGGAAGGGCCGCTTCCCGGGGTCTTTCAGAAGAAGTGGCGCTCCGGAGCGCTCCGCTGCCGCTCTACTGAGCTGTGCGCGAATTAGCCGCTTCTTCGCCTCCGAGAGGCAGAGATCGCGGTTGCTTGGAAGAGGCGAAGAACGAAGCCGCAAAGAAGCGGGCTTGTGTGCGAAGCCTTCAGACTGCTGGAGGACGGTGGCTGCCGCTCTCCTGCCTGTTGAATTCACTCTCGGCAAGCGAATGGAAAGCGTTCCAGGACAACTTGCCTGGGTTTTTACTTGGTCCTGATGCGTCCCACCTTGGCAAGTCTTGCTCGTCCCCAGAGGCTCCGAGATGCACAGAAGACGGTGGCAGCTGCTGAAAAGAAGGGCAGCGGTGAGTTTGTGAACAAGCAAGAACATAGGCAGCTGACTGTGCTTGGGAAGGAGTAGCTGCCTTGTTTTGGCAATTGCCTTCACAGCGCCCAGAAGCCCGGTGCTCTGCTGCTTTGTTTTTCGCAGTCAGTGAATTGCACACTTGTGAAGCTTTGCTGGTTTCGAGCATCTGTGCTCCACTTATGCTCTGTGACATCTCTCGAGGTTGTTTGCCTCGGCCAGGCTGGAAAGTGCCCGCTAGTACATAGAGCTGGGCAGGATAGGGCAGAGAGCACTTCCATCTGACAGCAAGTTGCAGATTGCCTCGGAAAGAGCCGTGTCCTTGGAATGTGCAGCAAATCCTCTTTCTTTGCAAACCGCGGTTAGTGTGCAGTGCAGGTACACTCTCCCCTTGCCAAATGGAGTGGGAAAGCTTTTCGCTAATATAGAGACGACTAGAGAAGTAGAAGCGCGGCTCCGGAGCTATCCGGAGGGAAGGGCCGCTTCCCGGCGTCTTTCAGAAGAAGCGGCGCTCCGGAGCGCTCCGCTGCCGCTCTACTGAGCTGCGCGCGAATTAGCCGCTTCTTCCCCTCCGAGAGGCAGAGATCGCGGTTGCTTGGAAGAGGTGAAGAACGAAGCCGCAAAGAAGAGGGCTTGTGTGCGAAACCTTCCGACTGCTGGAGGACGGTGGCTGCCGCTCTCCTGCCTCTTGAATTCACTCTCGGCAAGCGAATGGAAAGCGTTCCAGGACAACTTGCCTGGGTTTTTACTTGGTCCTGATGCGTCCCACCTTGGCAAGTCTTGCTCGTCCCCTGAGGCTCCGAGATGCACAGAAGACGGTGGCAGCTGCTGAAAAGAAGGGCAGCGGGGAGTTTGTGAACAAGCAAGAACATAGGCAGCTGACTGTGCTTGGGAAGGAGTAGCTGCCTTGTTTTGGCAATTGCCTTCACAGCGCCCAGAAGCCCGGTGCTCTGCTGCTTTGTTTTTCGCAGTCAGTCAATTGCACACTAGTGAAGCTGAGCCAGGCACTTCAGCTTTGCTGCTTTTTAGCATCTGTGCTCCACTTATGCTCTGTGACATCTCTCGAGGTTGTTTGCCTCGGCCAGGCGTGAAAGTGCCCGCTAGTACATAGAGCTGGGCAGGAGAGTGCAGAGAGCACTTCCATCTGACAGCAGGTTGCAGATTGCCTCGGAAAGAGCCGTGTCCTTGGAATGTGCAGCAAATCCTCTTTCTTTGCAAACCGCGGTTAGTGTGCAGTGCAGGTACACTCTTCCCTTGCCAAATGGAGTGGGAAAGCTTTTCGCTAAGATAGAGACGACTAGAGAAGCAGAAGCGCGGCTCCGGAGGTATCCGGAGGGAAGGGCCGGTTCCCGGCGTCTTTCGGCTTGAAGCGGCGCTCCGGAGCGCTCCGCTGCCGCTCTACTGAGCTGTGCGCGAACTAGCCGCTTCTTCGCCTCTGAGAAGCAGAGATCGCGGTTGCTTGGAAGAGGCGAAGAACAAAGCCGCAAAGAAGCGGGCTTGTGTGCGAAGCCTTCCGACTGCCGGAGGACGGTGGCTGCCGCTCTCCTGCCTCTTGAATTCACTCTCGGCAAGCGAATGGAAAGCGTTCCAGGACAACTTGCCTGGGTTTTTACTTGGTCCTGATGCGTCCCACCTTGGCAAGTCTTGCTCGTCCCCAGAGGCTCCGAGATGCACAGAACACGGTGGCAGCTGCTGAAAAGAAGGGCAGCGGTGAGTTTGTGAACAAGCAAGAACATAGGCAGCTGACTGTGCTTGGGAAGGAGTAGCTGCCTTGTTTTGGCAATTGCCTTCACAGCGTCCAGAAGCCCGGTGCTCTGCTGCTTTGTTTTTCGCAGTCAGTCAATTGCACACTAGTGAAGCTGAGCCAGGCTCTTCAGCTTTGCTGCTTTTTAGCATCTGTGCTCCACTTATGCTCTGTGAAATCTATCGAGGTTGTTTGCCTCGCCCAGGCGTGAAAGTGCCCGCTAGTACCTAGGGCTGGGCAGGAGAGGGCAGAGAGCACTTCTATCTGACAGCAGGTTGCAGATTGCCTCGGAAAGAGCCGTGTCCTTGGAATGTGCAGCAAATCCTCTTTCTTTGCAAACCGCGGTTAGTGTGCAGTGCAGGTACACTCTTCCCTTGCCAAATGGAGAGGGAAATCTTTTCGCTAAGATAGAGACGACTAGAAAAGCATAAGCGCGGCTCCGGAGGTATCCGGAGGGAAGGGCCGCTTCCCGGCGTCTTTCAGAAGAAGCGGCGCTCCGGAGCGCTCCGCTGCCGCTCTACTGAGCTGTGCGCCAATTAGCCGCTTCTTCGCCTCCGAGAGGCAGAGATCGCGGTTGCTTGGAAGAGGCGAAGAACGAAGCCGCAAAGAAGCGGGCTTGTGTGCGAAGCCTTCCGACTGCCGGAGGACGGTGGCTGCCGCTCTCCTGCCTGCTGTATTCACTCTCGGCAAGCGAATGGAAAGCGTTCCAGGACAACTTGCCTGGGTTTTTACTTGGTCCTGATGCGTCCCACCTTGGCAAGTCTTG
Source organism: Anomalospiza imberbis (assembly GCF_031753505.1). Taxonomy (NCBI): domain Eukaryota; kingdom Metazoa; phylum Chordata; class Aves; order Passeriformes; family Viduidae; genus Anomalospiza; species Anomalospiza imberbis. The sequence goes on along the minus strand of NW_027099789.1, from coordinate 77,993 downwards.
CTCGTCCCCAGAGGCTCCGAGATGCACAGAAGACGGTGGCAGCTGCTGAAAAGAAGGGCAGCGGTGAGTTTGTCGACAAGCAAGAACATAGGCAGCTGACTGTGCTTGGGAAGGAGCAGCTGCCTGGTTTTGGCAATTGCCTTCACAGCGCCCAGAAGCCCGGTGCTCTGCTGCTTTGTTTTTCGCAGTCAGTGAATTGCACACTAGTGAAGCTGAGCCAGGCTCTTCAGCTTTGCTGCTTTTGAGCATCTGTGCTCCACTTATGCTCTGTGACATCTCTCGAAGTTGTTTGCCTCGGCCAGGCTGGAAAGTGCCCGCTAGTCCATAGAGCTGGGCAGGAGAGGGCAGAGAGCACTTCCATCTGACAGCAGGTTGCAGATTGCCTCGGAAAGAGCCGTGTCCTTGGAATGTGCAGCAAATCCTCTTTCTTTGCAAACCACGGTTAGTGTGCAGTGCAGGTACACTCTCCCCTTGCCAAATGGAGTGGGAAAGCTTTTCGCTTAGATAAAGACAACTACAGAAGCAGAAGCGCGGCTCCAGAGGTGTCCTGATGGAAGGGCCGCTTCCCGGCGTCTTTCGGCAGAAGCGGCGCTCCGGAGCGCTCCGCTGCCGCTCTACTGAGCTGCGCGCGAATTAGCCGCTTCTTCGCCTCCGAGAGGCAGAGATCGCGGTCGCTTGGAAGAGGCGAAGAACGAAGCCGCAAAGAAGCGGGCTTGTGTGCGAAACCTTCTGACTGCCGGAGGACGGTGGCTGCCGCTCTCCTGCCTCTTGAATTCACTCTCGGCAAGCGAATGGAAAGCGTTCCAGGACAACTTGCCTGGGTTTTTACTTGGTCCTGATGCGTCCCACCTTGGCAAGTCTTGCTCGTCGCCAGAGGCTCCGAGATGCACAGAACACGGTGGCAGCTGCTGAAAAGAAGGGCAGCGGTGAGTTTGTCGACAAGCAAGAACATAGGCAGCTGACTGTGCTTGGGAAGGAGCAGCTGCCTGGTTTTGGCAATTGCCTTCACAGCGCCCAGAAGCCCGGTGCTCTGCTGCTTTGTTTTTCGCAGTCAGTGAATTGCACACTAGTGAAGCTGAGCCAGGCTCTTCAGCTTTGCTGCTTTTGAGCATCTGTGCTCCACTTATGCTCTGTGACATCTCTCGAGGTTGTTTGCCTCGCCCAGGCTGGAAAGTGCCTGCTAGTACATAGAGCTGGGCAGGATAGGGCAGAGAGCACTTCCATCTGACAGCAGGTTGCAGATTGCCTCGGAAAGAGCCGTGTCCTTGGAATGTGCAGCAAATCCTCTTTCTTTGCAAACCGCGGTTAGTGTGCAGTGCAGGTACGCTCTCCCCTTGCCAAATGGAGTGGGAAAGCTTTTCGCTAAGATAGAGACGACTAGAGAAGCAGAAGCGCGGCTCCGGAGCTATCCGGAGGGAAGGGCCGCTTCCCGGGGTCTTTCAGAAGAAGTGGCGCTCCGGAGCGCTCCGCTGCCGCTCTACTGAGCTGTGCGCGAATTAGCCGCTTCTTCGCCTCCGAGAGGCAGAGATCGCGGTTGCTTGGAAGAGGCGAAGAACGAAGCCGCAAAGAAGCGGGCTTGTGTGCGAAGCCTTCAGACTGCTGGAGGACGGTGGCTGCCGCTCTCCTGCCTGTTGAATTCACTCTCGGCAAGCGAATGGAAAGCGTTCCAGGACAACTTGCCTGGGTTTTTACTTGGTCCTGATGCGTCCCACCTTGGCAAGTCTTGCTCGTCCCCAGAGGCTCCGAGATGCACAGAAGACGGTGGCAGCTGCTGAAAAGAAGGGCAGCGGTGAGTTTGTGAACAAGCAAGAACATAGGCAGCTGACTGTGCTTGGGAAGGAGTAGCTGCCTTGTTTTGGCAATTGCCTTCACAGCGCCCAGAAGCCCGGTGCTCTGCTGCTTTGTTTTTCGCAGTCAGTGAATTGCACACTAGTGAAGCTTTGCTGGTTTCGAGCATCTGTGCTCCACTTATGCTCTGTGACATCTCTCGAGGTTGTTTGCCTCGGCCAGGCTGGAAAGTGCCCGCTAATACATAGAGCTGGGCAGGATAGGGCAGAGAGCACTTCCATCTGACAGCAAGTTGCAGATTGCCTCGGAAAGAGCCGTGTCCTTGGAATGTGCAGCAAATCCTCTTTCTTTGCAAACCGCGGTTAGTGTGCAGTGCAGGTACACTCTCCCCTTGCCAAATGGAGTGGGAAAGCTTTTCGCTAAGATAGAGACGACTAGAGAAGCAGAAGCGCGGCTCCGGAGCTATCCGGAGGGAAGGGCCGCTTCCCGGCGTCTTTCAGAAGAAGCGGCGCTCCGGAGCGCTCCGCTGCCGCTCTACTGAGCTGCGCGCGAATTAGCCGCTTCTTCCCCTCCGAGAGGCAGAGATCGCGGTTGCTTGGAAGAGGCGAAGAACGAAGCCGCAAAGAAGAGGGCTTGTGTGCGAAACCTTCCGACTGCTGGAGGACGGTGGCTGCCGCTCTCCTGCCTCTTGAATTCACTCTCGGCAAGCGAATGGAAAGCGTTCCAGGACAACTTGCCTGGGTTTTTACTTGGTCCTGATGCGTCCCACCTTGGCAAGTCTTGCTCGTCCCCTGAGGCTCCGAGATGCACAGAACACAGTGGCAGCTGCTGAAAAGAAGGGCAGCGGTGAGTTTGTCGACAAGCAAGAACATAGGCAGCTGACTGTGCTTGGGAAGGAGCAGCTGCCTGGTTTTGGCAATTGCCTTCACAGCGCCCAGAAACCCGGTGCTCTGCTGCTTTGTTTTTCGCAGTCAGAGAATTGCACACTAGTGAAGCTGAGCCAGGCTCTTCAGCTTTGCTGCTTTTGAGCATCTGTGCTCCACTTATGCTCTGTGACATCTCTCGAGGTTGTTTGCCTCGCCCAGGCTGGAAAGTGCCTGCTAGTACATAGAGCTGGGCAGGATAGGGCAGAGAGCACTTCCATCTGACAGCAGGTTGCAGATTGCCTCGGAAAGAGCCGTGTCCTTGGAATGTGCAGCAAATCCTCTTTCTTTGCAAACCGCGGTTAGTGTGCAGTGCAGGTACGCTCTCCCCTTGCCAAATGGAGTGGGAAAGCTTTTCACTTAGATAGAGACGACTAGAGAAGCAGAAGCGCGGCTCCGGAGCTATCCGGAGGGAAGGGCCGCTTCCCGGGGTCTTTCAGAAGAAGTGGCGCTCCGGAGCGCTCCGCTGCCGCTCTACTGAGCTGTGCGCGAATTAGCCGCTTCTTCGCCTCCGAGAGGCAGAGATCGCGGTTGCTTGGAAGAGGCGAAGAACGAAGCCGCAAAGAAGCGGGCTTGTGTGCGAAGCCTTCAGACTGCTGGAGGACGGTGGCTGCCGCTCTCCTGCCTGTTGAATTCACTCTCGGCAAGCGAATGGAAAGCGTTCCAGGACAACTTGCCTGGGTTTTTACTTGGTCCTGATGCGTCCCACCTTGGCAAGTCTTGCTCGTCCCCAGAGGCTCCGAGATGCACAGAAGACGGTGGCAGCTGCTGAAAAGAAGGGCAGCGGTGAGTTTGTGAACAAGCAAGAACATAGGCAGCTGACTGTGCTTGGGAAGGAGTAGCTGCCTTGTTTTGGCAATTGCCTTCACAGCGCCCAGAAGCCCGGTGCTCTGCTGCTTTGTTTTTCGCAGTCAGTGAATTGCACACTAGTGAAGCTTTGCTGGTTTCGAGCATCTGTGCTCCACTTATGCTCTGTGACATCTCTCGAGGTTGTTTGCCTCGGCCAGGCTGGAAAGTGCCCGCTAGTACATAGAGCTGGGCAGGATAGGGCAGAGAGCACTTCCATCTGACAGCAAGTTGCAGATTGCCTCGGAAAGAGCCGTGTCCTTGGAATGTGCAGCAAATCCTCTTTCTTTGCAAACCGCGGTTAGTGTGCAGTGCAGGTACACTCTCCCCTTGCCAAATGGAGTGGGAAAGCTTTTCGCTAATATAGAGACGACTAGAGAAGTAGAAGCGCGGCTCCGGAGCTATCCGGAGGGAAGGGCCGCTTCCCGGCGTCTTTCAGAAGAAGCGGCGCTCCGGAGCGCTCCGCTGCCGCTCTACTGAGCTGCGCGCGAATTAGCCGCTTCTTCCCCTCCGAGAGGCAGAGATCGCGGTTGCTTGGAAGAGGTGAAGAACGAAGCCGCAAAGAAGAGGGCTTGTGTGCGAAACCTTCCGACTGCTGGAGGACGGTGGCTGCCGCTCTCCTGCCTCTTGAATTCACTCTCGGCAAGCGAATGGAAAGCGTTCCAGGACAACTTGCCTGGGTTTTTACTTGGTCCTGATGCGTCCCACCTTGGCAAGTCTTGCTCGTCCCCTGAGGCTCCGAGATGCACAGAAGACGGTGGCAGCTGCTGAAAAGAAGGGCAGCGGGGAGTTTGTGAACAAGCAAGAACATAGGCAGCTGACTGTGCTTGGGAAGGAGTAGCTGCCTTGTTTTGGCAATTGCCTTCACAGCGCCCAGAAGCCCGGTGCTCTGCTGCTTTGTTTTTCGCAGTCAGTCAATTGCACACTAGTGAAGCTGAGCCAGGCACTTCAGCTTTGCTGCTTTTTAGCATCTGTGCTCCACTTATGCTCTGTGACATCTCTCGAGGTTGTTTGCCTCGGCCAGGCGTGAAAGTGCCCGCTAGTACATAGAGCTGGGCAGGAGAGTGCAGAGAGCACTTCCATCTGACAGCAGGTTGCAGATTGCCTCGGAAAGAGCCGTGTCCTTGGAATGTGCAGCAAATCCTCTTTCTTTGCAAACCGCGGTTAGTGTGCAGTGCAGGTACACTCTTCCCTTGCCAAATGGAGTGGGAAAGCTTTTCGCTAAGATAGAGACGACTAGAGAAGCAGAAGCGCGGCTCCGGAGGTATCCGGAGGGAAGGGCCGGTTCCCGGCGTCTTTCGGCTTGAAGCGGCGCTCCGGAGCGCTCCGCTGCCGCTCTACTGAGCTGTGCGCGAACTAGCCGCTTCTTCGCCTCTGAGAAGCAGAGATCGCGGTTGCTTGGAAGAGGCGAAGAACAAAGCCGCAAAGAAGCGGGCTTGTGTGCGAAGCCTTCCGACTGCCGGAGGACGGTGGCTGCCGCTCTCCTGCCTCTTGAATTCACTCTCGGCAAGCGAATGGAAAGCGTTCCAGGACAACTTGCCTGGGTTTTTACTTGGTCCTGATGCGTCCCACCTTGGCAAGTCTTGCTCGTCGCCAGAGGCTCCGAGATGCACAGAAGACGGTGGCAGCTGCTGAAAAGAAGGGCAGCGGTGAGTTTGTGAACAAGCAAGAACATAGGCAGCTGACTGTGCTTGGGAAGGAGTAGCTGCCTTGTTTTGGCAATTGCCTTCACAGCGCCCAGAAGCCCGGTGCTCTGCTGCTTTGTTTTTCGCAGTCAGTGAATTGCACACTAGTGAAGCTGAGCCAGGCTCTTCAGCTTTGCTGCTTTTGAGCATCTGTGCTCCACTTATGCTCTGTGAAATCTATCGAGGTTGTTTGCCTCGCCCAGGCGTGAAAGTGCCCGCTAGTACCTAGGGCTGGGCAGGAGAGTGCAGAGAGCACTTCCATCTGACAGCAGGTTGCAGATTGCCTCGGAAAGAGCCGTGTCCTTGGAATGTGCAGCAAATCCTCTTTCTTTGCAAACCGCGGTTAGTGTGCAGTGCAGGTACACTCTTCCCTTGCCAAATGGAGAGGGAAATCTTTTCGCTAAGATCGAGACGACTAGAGAAGCAGAAGCGCGGCTCCGGAGGTATCCGGAAGGAAGTGCCGGTTCCCGGCGTCTTTCGGCTTGAAGCGGCGCTCCGGAGCGCTCCGCTGCCGCTCTACTGAGCTGTGCGCTAATTAGCCTTTTCTTCGCCTTCGAGGGCCAGAGATCGCGGTTGCTTGGAAGAGGCGAAGAACGAAGCCGCAAAGAAGCGGGCTTCTGTGCGAAGCCTTCCGACTGCCGGAGGACGGTGGCTGCCGCTCTCCTGCCTCTTGAATCCACTCTCGGCAAGCGAATGGAAAGCGTTCCAGGACAACTTGCCTGGGTTTTTACTTGGTCCTGATGCGTCCCACCTTGGCAAGTCTTGCTCGTCCCCAGAGGCTCCGAGATGCACAGAAGACGGTGGCAGCTGCTGAAAAGAAGGGCAGCGGTGAGTTTGTCAACAAGCAAGAACATAGGCAGCTGACTGTGCTTGGGAAGGAGCAGCTGCCTGGTTTTGGCAATTGCCTTCACAGCGCCCAGAAGCCCGGTGCTCTGCTGCTTTGTTTTTCGCAGTCAGTCAATTGCACACTAGTGAAGCTGAGCCAGGCTCTTCAGCTTTGCTGCTTTTGAGCATCTGTGCTCCACTTATGCTCTGTGACATCTCTCGAGGTTGTTTGCCTCGGCCAGGCTGGAAAGTGCCCGCTAGTACCTAGAGCTGGGCAGGAGAGGGCAGAGAGCACTTCCATCTGACAGCAGGTTGCAGATTGCCTCGGAAAGAGCCGTGTCCTTGGAATGTGCAGCAAATCCTCTTTCTTTGCAAACCGCGGTTAGTGTGCAGTGCAGGTACACTCTTCCCTTGCCAAATGGAGTGGGAAAGCTTTTCGCTAAGATAGAGACGACTAGAGAAGCAGAAGCGCGGCTCCGGAGGTATCCGGAGGGAAGTGCCGGTTCCCGGCGTCTTTCGGCTTGAAGCGGCGCTCCGGAGCGCTCCGCTGCCGCTCTACTGAGCTGTGCGCGAACTAGCCGCTTCTTCGCCTCCGAGAGGCAGAGATCGCGGTTGGTTGGAAGAGGCGAAGAACAAAGCCGCAAAGAAGCGGGCTTGTGTGCGAAGCCTTCCGACTGCCGGAGGACGGTGGCTGCCACTCTCCTGCCTCTTGAATTCACTCTCGGCAAGCGAATGGAAAGCGTTCCAGGACAACTTGCCTGGGTTTTTACTTGGTCCTGATGCGTCCCACCTTGGCAAGTCTTGCTCGTCGCCTGAGGCTCCAAGATGCACAGAAGACGGTGGCAGCTGCTGAAAAGAAGGGCAGCGGTGAGTTTGTGAACAAGCAAGAACATAGGCAGCTGACTGTGCTTGGGAAGGAGTAGCTGCCTGGTTTTGGCAATTGCCTTCACAGCGCCCAGAAGCCCGGTGCTCTGCTGCTTTGTTTTTCTCAGTCAATGAATTGCACACTAGTGAAGCTGAGCCAGGCTCTTCAGCTTTGCTGCTTTTGAGCATCTGTGCTCCACTTATGCTCTGTGACATCTCTCGAGGTTGTTTGCCTCGCCCCGGCTGGAAAGTGCCCGCTAGTACCTAGGGCTGGGCAGGAGAGGGCAGAGAGCACTTCTATCTGACAGCAGGTTGCAGATTGCCTCGGAAAGAGCCGTGTCCTTGGAATGTGCAGCAAATCCTCTTTCTTTGCAAACCGCGGTTAGTGTGCAGTGCAGGTATACTCTCCCCTTGCCAAATGGAGTGGGAAAGCTTTTCGCAAAGATAGAGATGACTAGAGAAGCAGAAGCGCGGCTCCGGAGGTATCCGGAGGAAAGAGCCGCTTCCCGGCGTCTTTCGGCTTGAAGCGGCGCTCCGGAGCGCCCCGCTGCTGCTCTACTGAGCTGTGCGCGAATTAGCCGCTTCTTCGCCTCCGAGAAGCAGAGATCGCAGTTGCATGGAAGAGGCGAAGAACGAAGCCGCATAGAAGCGGGCTTGTGTGCGAAGCCTTCAGACTGCCGGGGGACGGTGGCTGCCGCTCTTCTGCCTCTTGAATTCACTCTCGGCAAGCAAATGGAAAGCGTTCCAGGACAACTTGCCTGGGTTTTTACTTGGTCCTGATGCGTCCCACCTTGGCAAGTCTTGCTCGTCCCCAGAGGCTCCGAGATGCACAGAAGACGGTGGCAGCTGCTGAAAAGAAGGGCAGCGGTGAGTTTGTCGACAAGCAAGAACATAGGCAGCTGACTGTGCTTGGGAAGGAGCAGCTGCCTGGTTTTGGCAATTGCCTTCACAGCGCCCAGAAGCCCGGTGCTCTGCTGCTTTGTTTTTCGCAGTCAGTCAATTGCACACTAGTGAAGCTGAGCCAGGCTCTTCAGTTTTGCTGCTTTTGAGCATCTGTGCTCCACTTATGCTCTGTGACATCTCTCGAGGTTGTTTGCCTCGCCCAGGCTGGAAAGTGCCCGCTAGTACCTAGAGCTGGGCAGGAGAGGGCAGAGAGCACTTCCATCTGACAGCAGGTTGCAGATTGCCTCGGAAAGAGCCGTGTCCTTGGAATGTGCAGCAAATCCTCTTTCTTTGCAAACCGCGGTTAGTGTGCAGTGCAGGTACGCTCTCCCCTTGCCAAATGGAGTGGGAAAGCTTTTCGCAAAGATAGAGATGACTACAGAAGCAGAAGCGCGGCTCCGGAGGTACCCGGAGGGAAGTGCCGGTTCCCGGCGTCTTTCGGCTTGAAGCGGCGCTCCGGAGCGCCCCGCTGCCGCTCTACTGAGCTGCGCGCGAATTAGCCGCTTCTTCGCCTCCGAGAGGAAGAGATCGCGGTCGCTTGGAAGAGGCAAAGAACGAAGCCGCAAAGAAGCGGGCTTGTGTGCGAAACCTTCCGACTGCCGGAGGACGGTGGCTGCCGCTCTCCTGCCTCTTGAATTCTCTCTCGGCAAGCGAATGGAATACGTTCCAGGACAACTTGCCTGGGTTTTTACTTGGTCCTGATGCGTCCCACCTTGGCAAGTCTTGCTCGTCCCCAGAGGCTCCGAGATGCACAGAAGACGGTGGCAGCTGCTGAAAAGAAGGGCAGCGGTGAGTTTGTCGACAAGCAAGAACATAGGCAGCTGACTGTGCTTGGGAAGGAGCAGCTGCCTGGTTTTGGCAATTGCCTTCACAGCGCCCAGAAGCCCGGTGCTCTGCTGCTTTGTTTTGCAGTCAGTCAATTGCACACTACTGAAGCTGAGCCAGGCTCTTCAATTTGCTGCTTTTGAGCATCTGTGCTCCACTTATGCTCTGTGACATCTCTCGAGGTTGTTTGCCTCGCCCAGGCTGGAAAGTGCCCGCTAGTACCTAGAGCTGGGCAGGAGAGGGCAGAGAGCACTTCCATCTGACAGCAGGTTGCAGATTGCCTCGGAAAAAGCCGTGTCCTTGGAATGTGCAGCAAATCCTCTTTCTTTGCAAACCGCGGTTAGTGTGCAGTACAGGTACGCTCTCCCCTTGCCAAATGGAGTGGGAAAGCTTTTCGCAAAGATAGAGATGACTACAGAAGCAGAAGCGCGGCTCCGGAGGTATCCGGAGGGAAGGGCCGGTTCCCGGCGTCTTTCGGCTTGAAGCGGCGCTCCGGAGCGCTCCGCTGCCGCTCTACTGAGCTGTGCGCGAATTAGCCGCTTCTTCGCCTCCGAGAGGCAGAGATCGCGGTCGCTTGGAAGAGGCAAAGAACGAAGCCGGAAAGAAGCGGGCTTGTGTGCGAAACCTTCCGACTGCCGGAGGACGGTGGCTGCCGCTCTCCTGCCTCTTGAATTCACTCTCGGCAAGCGAATGGAATACGTTCCAGGACAACTTGCCTGGGTTTTTACTTGGTCCTGATGCGTCCCACCTTGGCAAGTCTTGCTCGTCCCCAGAGGCTCCGAGATGCACAGAAGACGGTGGCAGCTGCTGAAAAGAAGGGCAGCGGTGAGTTTGTCGACAAGCAAGAACATAGGCAGCTGACTGTGCTTGGGAAGGAGCAGCTGCCTGGTTTTGGCAATTGCCTTCACAGCGCCCAGAAGCCCGGTGCTCTGCTGCTTTGTTTTTCGCAGTCAGTCAATTGCACACTAGTGAAGCTGAGCCAGGCTCTTCAGTTTTGCTGCTTTTGAGCATCTGTGCTCCACTTATGCTCTGTGACATCTCTCGAGGTTGTTTGCCTCGCCCAGGCTGGAAAGTGCCCGCTAGTACCTAGAGCTGGGCAGGAGAGGGCAGAGAGCACTTCCATCTGACAGCAGGTTGCAGATTGCCTCGGAAAGAGCCGTGTCCTTGGAATGTGCAGCAAATCCTCTTTCTTTGCAAACCGCGGTTAGTGTGCAGTGCAGGTACGCTCTCCCCTTGCCAAATGGAGTGGGAAAGCTTTTCGCAAAGATAGAGATGACTACAGAAGCAGAAGCGCGGCTCCGGAGGTATCCGGAGGGAAGTGCCGGTTCCCGGCGTCTTTCGGCTTGAAGCGGCGCTCCGGAGCGCCCCGCTGCCGCTCTACTGAGCTGCGCGCGAATTAGCCGCTTCTTCGCCTCCGAGAGGAAGAGATCGCGGTCGCTTGGAAGAGGCAAAGAACGAAGCCGCAAAGAAGCGGGCTTGTGTGCGAAGCCTTCCGACTGCCGGAGGACGGTGGCTGCCGCTCTCCTGCCTCTTGAATTCACTCTCGGCAAGCGAAGCGAAAGCGTTCCAGGACAACTTGCCTGGGTTTTTACTTGGTCCTGATGCGTCCCACCTTGGCAAGTCTTGCTCGTCGCCAGAGGCTCTGAGATGCACAGAACACGGTGGCAGCTGCTGAAAAGAAGGGCAGCGGTGAGTTTGTCGACAAGCAAGAACATAGGCAGCTGACTGTGCTTGGGAAGGAGCAGCTGCCTGGTTTTGGCAATTGCCTTCACAGCGCCCAGAAGCCCGGTGCTCTGCTGCTTTGTTTTTTGCAGTCAGTCAATTGCACACTAGTGAAGCTGAGCCAGGCTCTTCAGCTTTGCTGCTTTTGAGCATCTGTGCTCCACTTATGCTCTGTGACAACACTCGAGGTTGTTTGCCTCGCTCAGGCTGGAAAGTGCCCGCTAGTACCTAGAGCTGGGCAGGAGAGGGCAGAGAGCACTTCCATCTGACAGCAAGTTGCAGATTGCCTCGGAAAGAGCCGTGTCCTTGGAATGTGCAGCAAATCCTCTTTCTTTGCAAACCGCGGTTAGTGTGCAGTGCAGGTACGCTCTCCCCTTGCCAAATGGAGTGGGAAAGCTTTTCACTTAGATAGAGACGACTAGAGAAGCAGAAGCGCGGCTCCGGAGCTATCCGGAGGGAAGGGCCGCTTCCCGGCGTCTTTCAGAAGAAGCGGCGCTCCGGAGCGCTCCGCTGCCGCTCTACTGAGCTGCGCGCCAATTAGCCGCTTCTTCGCCTCCGAGAGGCAGAGATCGCGGCTGCTTGGAAGAGGCGAAGAACGAAGCCGCAAAGAAGCGGGCTTGTGTGCGAAACCTTCCGACTGCTGGAGGACGGTGGCTGCCGCTCTCCTGCCTCTTGAATTCACTCTCGGCAAGCGAATGGAAAGCGTTCCAGGACAACTTGCCTGGGTTTTTACTTGGTCCTGATGCGTCCCACCTTGGCAAGTCTTGCTCGTCCCCAGAGGCTCCGAGATGCACAGAAGACGGTGGCAGCTGCTGAAAAGAAGGGCTGCGGTGAGTTTGTCGACAAGCAAGAACATAGGCAGCTGACTGTGCTTGGGAAGGAGCAGCTGCCTGGTTTTGGCAATTGCCTTCACAGCGCCCAGAAGCCCGGTGCTCTGCTGCTTTGTTTTTCGCAGTCAGTCAATTGCACACTAGTGAAGCTGAGCCAGGCTCTTCACCTTTGCTGGTTTAGAGCATCTGTGCTCCACTTATGCTCTGTGACATCTCTCGAGGTTGTTTGCCTCGGCCAGGCTGGAAAGTGCCCGCTAGTACATAGAGCTGGGCAGGAGAGGGCAGAGAGCACTTCCATCTGACAGCAAGTTGCAGATTGCCTCGGAAAGAGCCGTGTCCTTGGAATGTGCAGCAAATCCTCTTTCTTTGCAAACCGCGGTTAGTGTGCAGTGCAGGTATGCTCTCTCCTTGCCAAATGGAGTGTGAAAGCTTTTCGCTTAGATAGAGACGACTAGAGAAGCAGAAGCGCGGCTCCGGAGCTATCCGGAGGGAAGGGCCGCTTCCCGGCGTCTTTCAGAAGAAGCGGCGCTCCGGAGCGCTCCGCTGCCGCTCTACTGAGCTGTGCGCGAATTAGCCGCTTCTTCGCCTCCGAGAGGCAGAGATCGCGGTTGCTTGGAAGAGGCGAAGAACGAAGCCGCAAGAAGAGGGCTTGTGTGCGAAACCTTCCGACTGCTGGAGGACGGTGGCTGCCGCTCTCCTGCCTCTTGAATTCACTCTCGGCAAGCAAATGGAAAGCGTTCCAGGACAACTTGCCTGGGTTTTTACTTGGTCCTGATGCGTCCCACCTTGGCAAGTCTTGCTCGTCCCCTGAGGCTCCGAGATGCACAGAAGACGGTGGCAGCTGCTGAAAAGAAGGGCAGCGGTGAGTTTGTCGACAAGCAAGAACATAGGCAGCTGACTGTGCTTGGGAAGGAGCAGCTGCCTGGTTTTGGCAATTGCCTTCACAGCGCCCAGAAGCCCGGTGCTCTGCTGCTTTGTTTTTCGCAGTCAGAGAATTGCACACTAGTGAAGCTGAGCCAGGCTCTTCACCTTTGCTGGTTTAGAGCATCTGTGCTCCACTTATGCTCTGTGACATCTCTCGAGGTTGTTTGCCCCGGCCAGGCTGGAAAGTGCCCGCTAGTACATAGAGCTGGGCAGGAGAGGGCAGAGAGCACTTCCATCTGACAGCAAGTTGCAGATTGCCTCGGAAAGAGCCGTGTCCTTGGAATGTGCAGCAAATCCTCTTTCTTTGCAAACCGCGGTTAGTGTGCAGTGCAGGTATGCTCTCTCCTTGCCAAATGGAGTGTGAAAGCTTTTCGCTTAGATAGAGACGACTAGAGAAGCAGAAGCGCGGCTCCGGAGCTATCCGGAGGGAAGGGCCGCTTCCCGGCGTCTTTCAGAAGAAGCGGCGCTCCGGAGCGCTCCGCTGCCGCTCTACTGAGCTGTGCGCGAATTAGCCGCTTCTTCGCCTCCGAGAGGCAGAGATCGCGGTTGCTTGGAAGAGGCGAAGAACGAAGCCGCAAGAAGAGGGCTTGTGTGCGAAACCTTCCGACTGCTGGAGGACGGTGGCTGCCGCTCTCCTGCCTCTTGAATTCACTCTCGGCAAGCGAATGGAAAGCGTTCCAGGACAACTTGCCTGGGTTTTTACTTGGTCCTGATGCGTCCCACCTTGGCAAGTCTTGCTCGTCCCCTGAGGCTCCGAGATGCACAGAAGACGGTGGCAGCTGCTGAAAAGAAGGGCAGCGGTGAGTTTGTCGACAAGCAAGAACATAGGCAGCTGACTGTGCTTGGGAAGGAGCAGCTGCCTGGTTTTGGCAATTGCCTTCACAGCGCCCAGAAGCCCGGTGCTCTGCTGCTTTGTTTTTCGCAGTCAGAGAATTGCACACTAGTGAAGCTGAGCCAGGCTCTTCAGCTTTGCTGCTTTTTAGCATCTGTGCTCCACTTATGCTCTGTGACATCTCTCGAGGTTATGTGCCTCGCCCAGGCTGGAAAGTGCCCACTAGTACATAGTGCTGGGCAGGAGAGGGCAGAGAGCACTTCCATCTGACAGCAGGTTGCAGATTGCCTCGGAAAGAGCCGTGTCCTTGGAATGTGCAGCAAATCCTCTTTCTTTGCAAACCGCGGTTAGTGTGCAGTGCAGGTACACTCTCCCCTTGCCAAATGGAGTGGGAAAGCTTTTCGCTTAGATAGAGACGACTAGAGAAGCAGAAGCGCGGCTCCGGAGGTATCCGGATGGAAGGGCCGCTTCCCGGCGTCTTTCGGCAGTAGCGGCGCTCCGGAGCGCTCCGCTGCCGCTCTACTGAGCTGCGCGCGAATTAGCCGCTTCTTCGCCTCTGAGAGGCAGAGATCGCGGTCGCTTGGAAGAGGCGAAGAACGAAGCCGCAAAGAAGCGGGCTTGTGTGCGAAGCCTTCCGACTGCTGGAGGACGGTGGCTTCCGCTCTCCTGCCTCTTGAATTCACTCTCGGCAAGCGAAGCGAAAGCGTTCCAGGACAACTTGCCTGGGTTTTTACTTGGTCCTGATGCGTCCCACCTTGGCAAGTCTTGCTCGTCGCCAGAGGCTCTGAGATGCACAGAAGACGGTGGCAGCTGCTGAAAAGAAGGGCAGCGGTGAGTTTGTCGACAAGCAAGAACATAGGCAGCTGACTGTGCTTGGGAAGGAGCAGCTGCCTGGTTTTGGCAATTGCCTTCACAGCGCCCAGAAGCCCGGTGCTCTGCTGCTTTGTTTTTCGCAGTCAGTCAATTGCACACTAGTGAAGCTGAGCCAAGCTCTTCAGCTTTGCTGCTTTTGAGCATCTGTGCTCCACTTATGCTCTGTGAAAACACTCGAGGTTGTTTGCCTCGCCCAGGCTGGAAAGTGCCCGCTAGTACATAGAGCTGGGCAGGAGAGGGCAGAGAGCACTTCCATCTGACAGCAAGTTGCAGATTGCCTCGGAAAGAGCCGTGTCCTTGGAATGTGCAGCAAATCCTCTTTCTTTGCAAACCGCGGTTAGTGTGCAGTGCAGGTACACTCTCCCCTTGCCAAATGGAGTGGGAAAGCTTTTCGCTTAGATAGAGACGACTAGAGAAGCAGAAGCGCGGCTCCGGAGGTATCCGGATGGAAGGGCCGCTTCCCGGCGTCTTTCGGCAGAAGCGGCGCTCCGGAGCGCTCCGCTGCCGCTCTACTGAGCTGCGCGCGAATTAGCCGCTTCTTCGCCTCCGAGAGGCAGAGATCGCGGTCGCTTGGAAGAGGCGAAGAACGAAGCCGCAAAGAAGCGGGCTTGTGTGCGAAACCTTCCGAATGCTGGAGGACGGTGGCTGCCGCTCTCCTGCCTGCTGTATTCACTCTCGGCAAGCGAATGGAAAGCGTTCCAGGACAACTTGCCTGGGTTTTTACTTGGTCCTGATGCGTCCCACCTTGGCAAGTCTTGCTCGTCCCCAGAGGCTCCGAGATGCACAGAAGACGGTGGCAGCTGCTGAAAAGAAGGGCAGCGGTGAGTTTGTCGACAAGCAAGAACATAGGCAGCTGACTGTGCTTGGGAAGGAGCAGCTGCCTGGTTTTGGCAATTGCCTTCACAGCGCCCAGAAGCCCGGTGCTCTGCTGCTTTGTTTTTCGCAGTCAGTCAATTGCACACTAGTGAAGCTGAGCCAGGCTCTTCAGCTTTGCTGCTTTTGAGCATCTGTGCTCCACTTATGCTCTGTGACATCTCTGGAGGTTATGTGCCTCGGCCAGGCTGGAAAGTGCCCGCTAGTACCTAGAGCTGGGCAGGAGAGGGCAGAGAGCACTTCCATCTGACAGCAGGTTGCAGATTGCCTTGGAAAGAGCCGTGTCTTTGGAATGTGCAGCAAATCCTCTTTCTTTGCAAACCGCGGTTAGTGTGCAGTGCAGGTACGCTCTCCCCTTGCCAAATGGAGTGGGAAAGCTTTTCGCTACGATAGAGACGACTAGAGAAGCAGAAGCGCGGCTCCGGAGCTATCCGGAGGAAAGTGCCGCTTCCCGGGGTCATTCGGCAGAAGCGGCCCTCCGGAACGCTCCGCTGCCGCTCTACTGAGCTGCGCGCGAATTAGCCGCTTCTTCGCCTCCGAGAGGCAGAGATCGCGGTTGCTTGGAAGAGGCGAAGAACAAAGCCGCAAAGAAGAGGGCTTGTGTGCGAAACCTTCCGACTGCTGGAGGACGGTGGCTGCCGCTCTCCTGCCTGTTGAATTCAATCTCGGCAAGCGAATGGAAAGCGTTCCAGGACAACTTGCCTGGGTTTTTACTTGGTCCTGATGCGTCCCACCTTGGCAAGTCTTGCTCGTCGCCAGAGGCTCCGAGATGCACAGAAGACGGTGGCAGCTGCTGAAAAGAAGGGCAGCGGTGAGTTTGTCGACAAGCAAGAACATAGGCAGCTGACTGTGCTTGGGAAGGAGCAGCTGCCTGGTTTTGGCAATTGCCTTCACAGCGCCCAGAAGCCCGGTGCTCTGCTGCTTTGTTTTTCGCAGTCAGTCAATTGCACACTAGTGAAGCTGAGCCAGGCTCTTCAGCTTTGCTGCTTTTGAGCATCTGTGCTCCACTTATGCTCTGTGACATCTCTCGAGGTTGTTTGCCTCGGCCAGGCTGGAAAGTGCCCGCTAGTACCTAGAGCTGGGCAGGAGAGGGCAGAGAGCACTTCCATCTGACAGCAGGTTGCAGATTGCCTCGGAAAGAGCCGTGTCCTTGGAATGTGCAGCAAATCCTCTTTCTTTGCAAACCGCGGTTAGTGTGCAGTGCAGGTACACTCTCCCCTTGCCAAATGGAGTGGGAAAGCTTTTCGCTTAGATAGAGACAACTAGAGAAGCAGAAGCGCGGCTCCGGAGGTATCCAGATGGAAGGGCTGCTTCCCGCCGTCTTTCGGCAGAAGCGGCGCTCCGGAGCGCTCCGCTGCCGCTCTACTGAGCTGCGCGCGAATTAGCCGCTTCTTCGCCTCCGAGAGGCAGAGATCGCGGTCGCTTGGAAGAGGCGAAGAACGAAGCCGCAAAGAAGCGGGCTTGTGTGCGAAACCTTCCGACTGCCGGAGGACGGTGGCTGCCGCTCTCCTGCCTCTTGAATTCACTCTCGGCAAGCGAATGGAAAGCGTTCCAGGACAACTTGCCTGGGTTTTTACTTGGTCCTGATGCGTCCCACCTTGACAAGTCTTGCTCGTCCCCAGAGGCTCCGAGATGCACAGAACATGGTGGCAGCTGCTGAAAAGAAGGGCAGCACTGAGTTTGTCGAAAAGCAAGAACATAGGCAGCTGACTGTGCTTGGGAAGGAGCAGCTGCCTGGTTTTGGCAATTGCCTTCACAGCGCCCAGAAGCCCGGTGCTCTGCTGCTTTGTTTTTTGCAGTCAGTCAATTGCACACTACTGAAGCTGAGCCAGGCTCTTCAATTTGCTGCTTTTGAGCATCTGTGCTCCACTTATGCTCTGTGACATCTCTCGAGGTTGTTTGCCTCGCCCAGGCTGGAAAGTGCCCGCTAGTACCTAGAGCTGGGCAGGAGAGGGCAGAGAGCACTTCCATCTGACAGCAGGTTGCAGATTGCCTCGGAAAGAGCCGTGTCCTTGGAATGTGCAGCAAATCCTCTTTCTTTGCAAACCGCGGTTAGTGTGCAGTGCAGGTATACTCTCCCCTTGCCAAATGGAGTGGGAAAGCTTTTCGCAAAGATAGAGATGACTAGAGAAGCAGAAGCGCGGCTCCAGAGGTATCCGGAGGAAAGTGCCGCTTCCCGGCGTCTTTCGGCTTGAAGCGGCGCTCCGGAGCGCCCCGCTGCCGCTCTACTGAGCTGTGCGCGAATTAGCCGCTTCTTCGCCTCCGAGAAGCAGAGATCGCAGTTGCATGGAAGAGGCGAAGAACGAAGCCGCAAAGAAGCGGGCTTGTGTGCGAAACCTTCCGACTGCTGGAGGACGGTGGCTGCCGCTCTCCTGCCTCTTGAATTCACTCTCGGCAAGCGAATGGAAAGCGTTCCAGGACAACTTGCCTGGGTTTTTACTTGGTCCTGATGCGTCCCACCTTGGCAAGTCTTGCTCGTCCCCAGAGGCTCCGAGATGCACAGAAGACGGTGGCAGCTGCTGAAAAGAAGGGCAGCGGTGAGTTTGTCGACAAGCAAGAACATAGGCAGCTGACTGTGCTTGGGAAGGAGCAGCTGCCTGGTTTTGGCAATTGCCTTCACAGCGCCCAGAAGCCCGGTGCTCTGCTGCTTTGTTTTTCGCAGTCAGTCAATTGCACACTAGTGAAGCTGAGCCAGGCTCTTCAGCTTTGCTGCTTTTGAGCATCTGTGCTCCACTTATGCTCTGTGACATCTCTCGAGGTTGTTTGCCTCGCCCAGGCTGGAAAGTGCCCGCTAGTACCTAGAGCTGGGCAGGAGAGGGCAGAGAGCACTTCCATCTGACAGCAGGTTGCAGATTGCCTCGGAAAGAGCCGTGTCCTTGGAATGTGCAGCAAATCCTCTTTCTTTGCAAACCGCGGTTAGTGTGCAGTGCAGGTACGCTCTCCCCTTGCCAAATGGAGTGGGAAAGCTTTTCGCTTAGATAGAGATGACTAGAGAAGCAGAAGCGCGGCTCCGGAGCTATCCGGAGGGAAGTGCCGCTTCCCGGCGTCTTTCAGCAGAAGCGGCGCTCCGGAGCGCTCCGCTGCCGCTCTACTGAGCTGTGCGCAAATTAGCCGCTTCTTCGCCTCCGAGAGGCAGAGATCGCGGTTGCTTGGAAGAGGCGAAGAACGAAGCCGCAAGAAGAGGGCTTGTGTGCGAAACCTTCCGACTGCTGGAGGACGGTGGCTGCCGCTCTCCTGCCTCTTGAATTCACTCTCGGCAAGCGAATGGAAAGCGTTCCAGGACAACTTGCCTGGGTTTTTACTTGGTCCTGATGCGTCCCACCTTGGCAAGTCTTGCTCGTCCCCAGAGGCTCCGAGATGCACAGAACACGGTGGCAGCTGCTGAAAAGAAGGGCAGCGGTGAGTTTGTGAACAAGCAAGAACATAGGCAGCTGACTGTGCTTGGGAAGGAGCAGCTGCCTGGTTTTGGCAATTGCCTTCACAGCGCCCAGAAGCCCGGTGCTCTGCTGCTTTGTTTTTCGCAGTCAGTGAATTGCACACTAGTGAAGCTGAGCCAGGCTCTTCAGCTTTGCTGCTTTTGAGCATCTGTGCTCCACTTATGCTCTGTGACATCTCTCGAGGTTGTTTGCCTCGCCCAGGCTGGAAAGTGCCTGCTAGTACCTAGAGCTGGGCAGGAGAGGGCAGAGAGCACTTCCATCTGACAGCAGGTTGCAGATTGCCTCAGAAAGAGCCGTGTCCTTGGAATGTGCAGCAAATCCTCTTTCTTTGCAAACCGCGGTTAGTGTGCAGTGCAGGTACGCTCTCCCCTTGCCAAATGGAGTGGGAAAGCTTTTCGCTAAGATAGAGATGACTAGAGAAGCAGAAGCGCGGCTCCGGAGGTATCCGGAGGAAAGTGCCGCTTCCCGGCGTCTTTCGGCTTGAAGCGGCGCTCCGGAGCGCCCCGCTGGCGCTCTACTGAGCTGTGCGCGAATTAGCCGCTTCTTCGCCTCCGAGAAGCAGAGATCGCGGTTGCTTGGAAGAGGCGAAGAACGAAGCCGCAAAGAAGCAGGCTTGTGTGCGAAGCCTTCAGACTGCTGGAGGACGGTGGCTGCCGCTCTCCTGCCTCTTGAATTCACTCTCGGCAAGCGAATGGAAAGCGTTCCAGGACAACTTGCCTGGGTTTTTACTTGGTCCTGATGCGTCCCACCTTGGCAAGTCTTGCTCGTCCCCAGAGGCTCCGAGATGCACAGAAGACGGTGGCAGCTGCTGAAAAGAAGGGCAGCGGTGAGTTTGTCGACAAGCAAGAACATAGGCAGCTGACTGTGCTTGGGAAGGAGCAGCTGCCTGGTTTTGGCAATTGCCTTCACAGCGCCCAGAAGCCCGGTGCTCTGCTGCTTTGTTTTTCGCAGTCAGTCAATTGCACACTAGTGAAGCTGAGCCAGGCTCTTCAGCTTTGCTGCTTTTGAGCATCTGTGCTCCACTTATGCTCTGTGACATCTCTCGAGGTTGTTTGCCTCGCCCAGGCTGGAAAGTGCCCGCTAGTACCTAGAGCTGGGCAGGAGAGGGCAGAGAGCACTTCCATCTGACAGCAGGTTGCAGATTGCCTCGGAAAGAGCCGTGTCCTTGGAATGTGCAGCAAATCCTCTTTCTTTGCAAACCGCGGTTAGTGTGCAGTGCAGGTATACTCTCCCCTTGCCAAATGGAGTGGGAAAGCTTTTCGCAAAGATAGAGATGACTAGAGAAGCAGAAGCGCGGCTCCGGAGGTATCCGGAGGAAAGTGCCGCTTCCCGGCGTCTTTCGGCTTGAAGCGGCGCTCCGGAGCGCCCCGCTGGCGCTCTACTGAGCTGTGCGCGAATTAGCCGCTTCTTCGCCTCCGAGAAGCAGAGATCGCAGTTGCATGGAAGAGGCGAAGAACGAAGCCGCAAAGAAGCGGGCTTGTGTGCGAAGCCTTCAGACTGCCGGAGGACGGTGGCTGCCGCTCTCCTGCCTCTTGAATTCACTCTCGGCAAGCAAATGGAAAGCGTTCCAGGACAACTTGCCTGGGTTTTTACTTGGTCCTGATGCGTCCCACCTTGGAAAGTCTTGCTCGTCCCCTGAGGCTCCGAGATGCACAGAAGACGGTGGCAGCTGCTGAAAAGAAGGGCAGCGGTGAGTTTGTCGAAAAGCAAGAACATAGGCAGCTGACTGTGCTTGGGAAGGAGCAGCTGCCTGGTTTTGGCAATTGCCTTCACAGCGCCCAGAAGCCCGGTGCTCTGCTGCTTTGTTTTTCGCAGTCAGTCAATTGCACACTAGTGAAGCTGAGCCAGGCTCTTCAGCTTTGCTGCTTTTGAGCATCTGTGCTCCACTTATGCTCTGTGACATCTCTCGAGGTTGTTTGCCTCGCCCAGGCTGGAAAGTGCCCGCTAGTACCTAGAGCTGGGCAGGAGAGGGCAGAGAGCACTTCCATCTGACAGCAGGTTGCAGATTTCCTCGGAAAGAGCCGTGTCCTTGGAATGTGCAGCAAATCCTCTTTCTTTGCAAACCGCGGTTAGTGTGCAGTGCAGGTACGCTCTCCCCTTGCCAAATGGAGTGGGAAAGCTTTTCGCTAAGATAGAGATGACTAGAGAAGCAGAAGCGCGGCTCCGGAGGTATCCGGAGGAAAGTGCCGCTTCCCGGCGTCTTTCGGCTTGAAGCGGCGCTCCGGAGCGCCCCGCTGGCGCTCTACTGAGCTGTGCGCGAATTAGCCGCTTCTTCGCCTCCGAGAAGCAGAGATCGCGGTTGCTTGGAAGAGGCGAAGAACGAAGCCGCAAAGAAGCAGGCTTGTGTGCGAAGCCTTCAGACTGCTGGAGGACGGTGGCTGCCGCTCTCCTGCCTCTTGAATTCACTCTCGGCAAGCGAATGGAAAGCGTTCCAGGACAACTTGCCTGGGTTTTTACTTGGTCCTGATGCGTCCCACCTTGGCAAGTCTTGCTCGTCCCCAGAGGCTCCGTGATGCACAGAAGACGGTGGCAGCTGCTGAAAAGAAGGGCAGCGGTGAGTTTGTCGACAAGCAAGAACATAGGCAGCTGACTGTGCTTGGGAAGGAGCAGCTGCCTGGTTTTGGCAATTGCCTTCACAGCGCCCAGAAGCCCGGTGCTCTGCTGCTTTGTTTTTCGCAGTCAGAGAATTGCACACTAGTGAAGCTGAGCCAGGCTCTTCAGCTTTGCTGCTTTTGAGCATCTGTGCTCCACTTATGCTCTGTGACATCTCTCGAGGTTGTTTGCCTCGGCCAGGCTGGAAAGTGCCCGCTAGTACATAGAGCTGGGCAGGAGAGGGCAGAGAGCACTTCCATCTGACAGCAGGTTGCAGATTTCCTCGGAAAGAGCCGTGTCCTTGGAATGTGCAGCAAATCCTCTTTCTTTGCAAACCGCGGTTAGTGTGCAGTGCAGGTACGCTCTCCCCTTGCCAAATGGAGTGGGAAAGCTTTTCGCAAAGATAGAGATGACTAGAGAAGCAGAAGCGCGGCTCCGGAGGTATCCGGAGGAAAGTGCCGCTTCCCGGCGTCTTTCGGCTTGAAGCGGCGCTCCGGAGCGCCCCGCTGGCGCTCTACTGAGCTGTGCGCGAATTAGCCGCTTCTTCGCCTCCGAGAAGCAGAGATCGCGGTTGCTTGGAAGAGGCGAAGAACGAAGCCGCAAAGAAACAGGCTTGTGTGCGAAGCCTTCAGACTGCTGGAGGACGGTGGCTGCCGCTCTCCTGCCTCTTGAATTCACTCTCGGCAAGCGAATGGAAAGCGTTCCAGGACAACTTGCCTGGGTTTTTACTTGGTCCTGATGCGTCCCACCTTGGAAAGTCTTGCTCGTCCCCAGAGGCTCCGAGATGCACAGAACACGGTGGCAGCTGCTGAAAAGAAGGGCAGCGGTGAGTTTGTCGACAAGCAAGAACATAGGCAGCTGACTGTGCTTGGGAAGGAGCAGCTGCCTGGTTTTGGCAATTGCCTTCACAGCGCCCAGAAGCCCGGTGCTCTGCTGCTTTGTTTTTCGCAGTCAGAGAATTGCACACTAGTGAAGCTGAGCCAGGCTCTTCAGCTTTGCTGCTTTTGAGCATCTGTGCTCCACTTATGCTCTGTGACATCTCTCGAGGTTGTTTGCCTCGGCCAGGCTGGAAAGTGCCCGCTAGTACATAGAGCTGGGCAGGAGAGGGCAGAGAGCACTTCCATCTGACAGCAGGTTGCAGATTGCCTCGGAAAGAGCCGTGTCCTTGGAATGTGCAGCAAATCCTCTTTCTTTGCAAACCGCGGTTAGTGTGCAGTGCAGGTATACTCTCCCCTTGCCAAATGGAGT
This sequence comes from Anomalospiza imberbis, assembly GCF_031753505.1. Lineage (NCBI taxonomy): Eukaryota > Metazoa > Chordata > Aves > Passeriformes > Viduidae > Anomalospiza > Anomalospiza imberbis. The sequence continues at coordinate 55,964 of NW_027099789.1, read as the reverse complement.
GGGAAAGCTTTTCGCAAAGATAGAGATGACTAGAGAAGCAGAAGCGCGGCTCCGGAGGTATCCGGAGGAAAGTGCCGCTTCCCGGCGTCTTTCGGCTTGAAGCGGCGCTCCGGAGCGCCCCGCTGGCGCTCTACTGAGCTGTGCGCGAATTAGCCGCTTCTTCGCCTCCGAGAAGCAGAGATCGCGGTTGCTTGGAAGAGGCGAAGAACGAAGCCGCAAAGAAACAGGCTTGTGTGCGAAGCCTTCAGACTGCCGGAGGACGGTGGCTGCCGCTCTCCTGCCTCTTGAATTCACTCTCGGCAAGCGAATGGAAAGCGTTCCAGGACAACTTGCCTGGGTTCTTACTTGGTCCTGATGCGTCCCACCTTGGAAAGTCTTGCTCGTCGCCAGAGGCTCCGAGATGCACAGAACACGGTGGCAGCTGCTGAAAAGAAGGGCAGCGGTGAGTTTGTCGACAAGCAAGAACATAGGCAGCTGACTGTGCTTGGGAAGGAGCAGCTGCCTGGTTTTGGCAATTGCCTTCACAGCGCCCAGAAGCCCGGTGCTCTGCTGCTTTGTTTTTTGCAGTCAGTCAATTGCACACTACTGAAGCTGAGCCAGGCTCTTCAATTTGCTGCTTTTGAGCATCTGTGCTCCACTTATGCTCTGTGACATCTCTCGAGGTTGTTTGCCTCGCCCAGGCTGGAAAGTGCCCGCTAGTACCTAGAGCTGGGCAGGAGAGGGCAGAGAGCACTTCCATCTGACAGCAGGTTGCAGATTGCCTCGGAAAGAGCCGTGTCCTTGGAATGTGCAGCAAATCCTCTTTCTTTGCAAACCGCGGTTAGTGTGCAGTGCAGGTATACTCTCCCCTTGCCAAATGGAGTGGGAAAGCTTTTCGCAAAGATAGAGATGACTAGAGAAGCAGAAGCGCGGCTCCGGAGGTATCCGGAGGAAAGTGCCGCTTCCCGGCGTCTTTCGGCTTGAAGCGGCGCTCCGGAGCGCCCCGCTGCCGCTCTACTGAGCTGTGCGCGAATTAGCCGCTTCTTCGCCTCCGAGAAGCAGAGATCGCAGTTGCATTGAAGAGGCGAAGAACGAAGCCGCAAAGAAGCGGGCTTGTGTGCGAAGCCTTCAGACTGCCGGAGGACGGTGGCTGCCGCTCTCCTGCCTCTTGAATTCACTCTCGGCAAGCAAAGCGAAAGCGTTCCAGGACAACTTGCCTGGGTTTTTACTTGGTCCTGATGCGTCCCACCTTGGCAAGTCTTGCTCGTCCCCTGAGGCTCCGAGATGCACAGAAGACGGTGGCAGCTGCTGAAAAGAAGGGCAGCGGTGAGTTTGTCGACAAGCAAGAACATAGGCAGCTGACTGTGCTTGGGAAGGAGCAGCTGCCTGGTTTTGGCAATTGCCTTCACAGCGCCCAGAAGCCCGGTGCTCTGCTGCTTTGTTTTTCGCAGTCAGAGAATTGCACACTAGTGAAGCTGAGCCAGGCTCTTAAGCTTTGCTGCTTTTGAGCATCTGTGCTCCACTTATGCTCTGTGACATCTCTCGAGGTTGTTTGCCTCGGCCAGGCTGGAAAGTGCCCGCTAGTACATAGAGCTGGGCAGGAGAGGGCAGAGAGCACTTCCATCTGACAGCAGGTTGCAGATTTCCTCGGAAAGAGCCGTGTCCTTGGAATGTGCAGCAAATCCTCTTTCTTTGCAAACCGCGGTTAGTGTGCAGTGCAGGTACGCTCTCCCCTTGCCAAATGGAGTGGGAAAGCTTTTCGCTAAGATAGAGATGACTAGAGAAGCAGAAGCGCGGCTCCGGAGGTATCCGGAGGAAAGTGCCGCTTCCCGGCGTCTTTCGGCTTGAAGCGGCGCTCCGGAGCGCCCCGCTGGCGCTCTACTGAGCTGTGCGCGAATTAGCCGCTTCTTCGCCTCCGAGAAGCAGAGATCGCGGTTGCTTGGAAGAGGCGAAGAACGAAGCCGCAAAGAAGCAGGCTTGTGTGCGAAGCCTTCAGACTGCTGGAGGACGGTGGCTGCCGCTCTCCTGCCTCTTGAATTCACTCTCGGCAAGCGAATGGAAAGCGTTCCAGGACAACTTGCCTGGGTTTTTACTTGGTCCTGATGCGTCCCACCTTGGCAAGTCTTGCTCGTCCCCAGAGGCTCCGAGATGCACAGAAGACGGTGGCAGCTGCTGAAAAGAAGGGCAGCGGTGAGTTTGTCGACAAGCAAGAACATAGGCAGCTGACTGTGCTTGGGAAGGAGCAGCTGCCTGGTTTTGGCAATTGCCTTCACAGCGCCCAGAAGCCCGGTGCTCTGCTGCTTTGTTTTTCGCAGTCAGTCAATTGCACACTAGTGAAGCTGAGCCAGGCTCTTCAGCTTTGCTGCTTTTGAGCATCTGTGCTCCACTTATGCTCTGTGACATCTCTCGAGGTTGTTTGCCTCGCCCAGGCTGGAAAGTGCCCGCTAGTACCTAGAGCTGGGCAGGAGAGGGCAGAGAGCACTTCCATCTGACAGCAGGTTGCAGATTGCCTCGGAAAGAGCCGTGTCCTTGGAATGTGCAGCAAATCCTCTTTCTTTGCAAACCGCGGTTAGTGTGCAGTGCAGGTATACTCTCCCCTTGCCAAATGGAGTGGGAAAGCTTTTCGCAAAGATAGAGATGACTAGAGAAGCAGAAGCGCGGCTCCGGAGGTATCCGGAGGAAAGTGCCGCTTCCCGGCGTCTTTCGGCTTGAAGCGGCGCTCCGGAGCGCCCCGCTGCCGCTCTACTGAGCTGTGCGCGAATTAGCCGCTTCTTCGCCTCCGAGAAGCAGAGATCGCAGTTGCATGGAAGAGGCGAAGAACGAAGCCGCAAAGAAGCGGGCTTGTGTGCGAAGCCTTCAGACTGCCGGAGGACGGTGGCTGCCGCTCTCCTGCCTCTTGAATTCACTCTCGGCAAGCAAATGGAAAGCGTTCCAGGACAACTTGCCTGGGTTTTTACTTGGTCCTGATGCGTCCCACCTTGGAAAGTCTTGCTCGTCCCCTGAGGCTCCGAGATGCACAGAAGACGGTGGCAGCTGCTGAAAAGAAGGGCAGCGGTGAGTTTGTCGAAAAGCAAGAACATAGGCAGCTGACTGTGCTTGGGAAGGAGCAGCTGCCTGGTTTTGGCAATTGCCTTCACAGCGCCCAGAAGCCCGGTGCTCTGCTGCTTTGTTTTTCGCAGTCAGTCAATTGCACACTAGTGAAGCTGAGCCAGGCTCTTCAGCTTTGCTGCTTTTGAGCATCTGTGCTCCACTTATGCTCTGTGACATCTCTCGAGGTTGTTTGCCTCGCCCAGGCTGGAAAGTGCCCGCTAGTACCTAGAGCTGGGCAGGAGAGGGCAGAGAGCACTTCCATCTGACAGCAGGTTGCAGATTTCCTCGGAAAGAGCCGTGTCCTTGGAATGTGCAGCAAATCCTCTTTCTTTGCAAACCGCGGTTAGTGTGCAGTGCAGGTACGCTCTCCCCTTGCCAAATGGAGTGGGAAAGCTTTTCGCTAAGATAGAGATGACTAGAGAAGCAGAAGCGCGGCTCCGGAGGTATCCGGAGGAAAGTGCCGCTTCCCGGCGTCTTTCGGCTTGAAGCGGCGCTCCGGAGCGCCCCGCTGGCGCTCTACTGAGCTGTGCGCGAATTAGCCGCTTCTTCGCCTCCGAGAAGCAGAGATCGCGGTTGCTTGGAAGAGGCGAAGAACGAAGCCGCAAAGAAGCAGGCTTGTGTGCGAAGCCTTCAGACTGCTGGAGGACGGTGGCTGCCGCTCTCCTGCCTCTTGAATTCACTCTCGGCAAGCGAATGGAAAGCGTTCCAGGACAACTTGCCTGGGTTTTTACTTGGTCCTGATGCGTCCCACCTTGGCAAGTCTTGCTCGTCCCCAGAGGCTCCGTGATGCACAGAAGACGGTGGCAGCTGCTGAAAAGAAGGGCAGCGGTGAGTTTGTCGACAAGCAAGAACATAGGCAGCTGACTGTGCTTGGGAAGGAGCAGCTGCCTGGTTTTGGCAATTGCCTTCACAGCGCCCAGAAGCCCGGTGCTCTGCTGCTTTGTTTTTCGCAGTCAGTCAATTGCACACTAGTGAAGCTGAGCCAGGCTCTTCAGCTTTGCTGCTTTTGAGCATCTGTGCTCCACTTATGCTCTGTGACATCTCTCGAGGTTGTTTGCCTCGCCCAGGCTGGAAAGTGCCCGCTAGTACCTAGAGCTGGGCAGGAGAGGGCAGAGAGCACTTCCATCTGACAGCAGGTTGCAGATTTCCTCGGAAAGAGCCGTGTCCTTGGAATGTGCAGCAAATCCTCTTTCTTTGCAAACCGCGGTTAGTGTGCAGTGCAGGTACGCTCTCCCCTTGTCAAATGGAGTGGGAAAGCTTTTCGCAAAGATAGAGATGACTAGAGAAGCAGAAGCGCGGCTCCGGAGGTATCCGGAGGAAAGTGCCGCTTCCCGGCGTCTTTCGGCTTGAAGCGGCGCTCCGGAGCGCCCCGCTGCCGCTCTACTGAGCTGTGCGCGAATTAGCCGCTTCTTCGCCTCCGAGAGGAAGAGATCGCGGTCGCTTGGAAGAGGCAAAGAACGAAGCCGCAAAGAAGCGGGCTTGTGTGCGAAACCTTCCGACTGCCGGAGGACGGTGGCTGCCGCTCTCCTGCCTCTTGAATTCACTCTCGGCAAGCGAATGGAAAGCGTTCCAGGACAACTTGCCTGGGTTTTTACTTGGTCCTGATGCGTCCCACCTTGGCAAGTCTTGCTCGTCCCCAGAGGCTCCGAGATGCACAGAAGACGGTGGCAGCTGCTGAAAAGAAGGGCAGCGGTGAGTTTGTCGACAAGCAAGAACATAGGCAGCTGACTGTGCTTGGGAAGGAGCAGCTGCCTGGTTTTGGCAATTGCCTTCACAGCGCCCAGAAGCCCGGTGCTCTGCTGCTTTGTTTTTCGCAGACAGAGAATTGCACACTAGTGAAGCTGAGCCAGGCTCTTCAGCTTTGCTGCTTTTGAGCATCTGTGCTCCACTTATGCTCTGTGACATCTCTCGAGGTTGTTTGCCTCGGCCAGGTTGGAAAGTGCCCGCTAGTACCTAGAGCTGGGCAGGAGAGGGCAGAGAGCACTTCCATCTGACAGCAGGTTGCAGATTGCCTCGGAAAGAGCTGTGTCCTTGGAATGTGCAGCAAATCCTCTTTCTTTGACAACCGCGGTTAGTGTGCAGTGCAGGTACGCTCTCCCCTTGCCAAATGGAGTGGGAAAGCTTTTCGCAAAGATAGAGATGACTACAGAAGCAGAAGCGCGGCTCCGGAGGTATCCGGAGGAAAGTGCCGCTTCCCGGCGTCTTTCGGCTTGAAGCGGCGCTCCGGAGCGCTCCGCTGGCCCTCTACTGAGCTGTGCGCGAATTAGCCGCTTCTTCGCCTCCGAGAGGCAGAGATCGCGGTTGCTTGGAAGAGGCGAAGAACGAAGCCGCAAAGAAGCGGGCTTGTGTGCGAAGCCTTCAGACTGCCGGAGGACGGTGGCTGCCGCTCTCCTGCCTCTTGAATTCACTCTCGGCAAGCGAATGGAAAGCGTTCCAGGACAACTTGCCTGGGTTTTTACTTGGTCCTGATGCGTCCCACCTTGGCAAGTCTTGCTCGTTGCCAGAGGCTCCGAGATGCAAAGAACACGGTGGCAGCTGCTGAAAAGAAGGGCAGCGGTGAGTTTGTCGACAAGCAAGAACATAGGCAGCTGACTGTGCTTGGGAAGGAGCAGCTGCCTGGTTTTGGCAATTGCCTTCACAGCGCCCAGAAGCCCGGTGCTCTGCTGTTTTGTTTTTCGCAGTCAGTCAATTGCACACTAGTGAAGCTGAGCCAGGCTCTTCAGCTTTGCTGCTTTTGATCATCTCTGCTCCACTTATGCTCTGTGACATCTCTGAGGGTTATGTGCCTCGCCCAGGCTGGAAAGTGCCCGCTAGTACCTAGAGCTGGGCAGGAGAGGGCAGAGAGCACTTCCATCTGACAGCAAGTTGCAGATTGCCTCGGAAAGAGCCGTGTCTTTGGAATGTGCAGCAAATCCTCTTTCTTTGCAAACCGCGGTTAGTGTGCAGTGCAGGTATACTCTCCCCTTGCCAAATGGAGTGGGAAAGCTTTTCGCAAAGATAGAGACGACTAGAGAAGCAGAAGCGCGGCTCCAGAGGTATCCGGAGGGAAGGGCCGCTTCCCGGCGTCTTTCGGCAGAAGCGGCCCTCCGGAACGCTCCGCTGCCGCTCTACTGAGCTGCGCGCGAATTAGCCGCTTCTTCACCTCTGAGAGGCAGAGATCGCGGTTGCTTGGAAGAGGCGAAGAACGAAGCCGCAAAGAAGCGGGCTTGTGTGCCAAGCCTTCAGACTGCTGGAGGGCGGTGGCTGCCGCTCTCCTGCCTGTTGAATTCACTCTCGGCAAGCGAATGGAAAGCGTTCCAGGACAACTTGCCTGGGTTTTTACTTGGTCCTGATGCGTCCCACCTTGGCAAGTCTTGCTCGTCGCCAGAGGCTCCGAGATGCACAGAAGACGGTGGCAGCTGCTGAAAAGAAGGGCAGCGGTGAGTTTATCGACAAGCAAGAACATAGGCAGCTGACTGTGCTTGGGAAGGAGCAGCTGCCTGGTTTTGGCAATTGCCTTCACAGCGCCCAGAAGCCCGGTGCTCTGCTGCTTTGTTTTTCGCAGTCAGTCAATTGCACACTAGTGAAGCTGAGCCAGGCTCTTCAGTTTTGCTGCTTTTGAGCATCTGTGCTCCACTTATGCTCTGTGACATCTCTCGAGGTTGTTTGACTCGCCCAGGCTGGAAAGTGCCCGCTAGTACATAGAGCTGGGCAGGATAGGGCAGAGAGCACTTCCATCTGACAGCAGGTTGCAGATTGCCTCGGAAAGAGCCGTGTCCTTGGAATGTGCAGCAAATCCTCTTTCTTTGCAAACCGCGGTTAGTGTGCAGTGCAGGTACGCTCTCCCCTTGTCAAATGGAGTGGGAAATCTTATCGCTTAGATAGAGACGACTAGAGAAGCAGAAGCGCGGCTCCGGAGCTATCCGGAGGGAAGTGCCGCTTCCCGGCGTCTTTCAGCAGAAGCGGCGCTCCGGAGCGCTCCGCTGCCGCTCTACTGAGCTGCGCGCGAATTAGCCGCTTCTTCGCCTCCGAGAGGCAGAGATCGCGGTCGCTTGGAAGAGGCGAAGAACGAAGCCGCAAAGAAGCGGGCTTGTGTGCGAAACCTTCCGACTGCTGGAGGACAGTGGCTGCCGCTCTCCTGCCTCTTGAATTCACTCTCGGCAAGCGAATGGAAAGCGTTCCAGGACAACTTGCCTGGGTTTTTACTTGGTCCTGATGCGTCCCACCTTGGCAAGTCTTGCTCGTCCCCAGAGGCTCCGAGATGCAGAGAACATGGTGGCAGCTGCTGAAAAGAAGGGCAGCGGTGAGTTTGTCGACAAGCAAGAACATAGGCAGCTGACTGTGCTTGGGAAGGAGCAGCTGCCTGGTTTTGGCAATTGCCTTCACAGCGCCCAGAAGCCCGGTGCTCTGCTGCTTTGTTTTTCGCAGTCAGAGAATTGCACACTTGTGAAGCTGAGCCGGGCTCTTCAGCTTTGCTGCTTTTTAGCATCTGTGCTCCACTTATGCTCTGTGACATCTCTGGAGGTTATGTGCCTCGCCCAGGCTGGAAAGTGCCCACTAGTACATAGAGCTGGGCAGGAGAGGGCAGAGAGCACTTCCATCTGACAGCAAGTTGCAGATTGCCTCGGAAAGAGCCGTGTCCTTGGAATGTGCAGCAAATCCTCTTTCTTTGCAAACCACGGATAGTGTGCAGTGCAGGTACACTCTCCCCTTGCCAAATGGAGTGGGAAAGCTTTTCGCTTAGATAGAGACGACTAGAGAAGCAGAAGCGCGGCTCCGGAGGTATCCGGATGGAAGGGCCGCTTCCCGGCGTCTTTCGGCAGAAGCGGCGCTCCGGAGCGCTCCGCTGCCGCTCTACTGAGCTGCGTGCGAATTAGCGGCTTCTTCGCCTCCGAGAGGCAGAGATCGCGGTCGCTTGGAAGAGGCGAAGAACGAAGCCGCAAAGAAGCGGGCTTGTGTGCGAAACCTTCCGACTGCCGGAGGACGGTGGCTGCCGCTCTCCTGCCTCTTGAATTCACTCTCGGCAAGCGAATGGAAAGCGTTCCAGGACAACTTGCCTGGGTTATTACTTGGTCCTGATGCGTCCCACCTTGGCAAGTCTTGCTCGTCCTCAAAGGCTCCGAGATGCACAGAACATGGTGGCAGCTGCTGAAAAGAAGGGCAGCGGTGAGTTTGTCGACAAGCAAGAACATAGGCAGCTGACTGTGCTTGGGAAGGAGCAGCTGCCTGGTTTTGGCAATTGCCTTCACAGCGCCCAGAAGCCCGGTGCTCTGCTGCTTTGTTTTTCGCAGACAGAGAATTGCACACTAGTGAAGTTGAGCCAGGCTCTTCAGCTTTGCTGCTTTTGAGCATCTGTGCTCCACTTATGCTCTGTGACATTTCTGGAGGTTATGTGCCTCGGCCAGGCTGGAAAGTGCCCACTAGTACATAGTGCTGGGCAGGAGAGGGCAGAGAGCACTTCCATCTGACAGCAGGTTTCAGATTGCCTCGGAAAGAGCCGTGTCCTTGGAATGTGCAGCAAATCCTCTTTCTTTGCAAACCGCGGTTAGTGTGCAGTGCAGGTACGCTCTCCCCTTGCCAAATGGAGTGGGAAAGCTTTTCGCAAAGATAGAGATGACTAGAGAAGCAGAAGCGCGGCTCCGGAGGTATCCGGAGGAAAGTGCCGCTTCCCGGCGTCTTTCGGCTTGAAGCGGCGCTCCGGAGCGCTGCGCTGGCGCTCTACTGAGCTGTGCGCGAATTAGCCGCTTCTTCGCCTCCGAGAAGCAGAGATCGCGGTTGCTTGGAAGAGGCGAAGAACGAAGCCGCAAAGAAGCGGGCTTGTGTGCGAAACCTTCCGACTGCCGGAGGACGGTGGCTGCCGCTCTCCTGCCTGTTGAATTCACTCTCGGCAAGCGAATGGAAAGCGTTCCAGGACAACTTGCCTGGGTTTTTACTTGGTCCTGATGCGTCCCACCTTGGCAAGTCTTGCTCGTCGCCAGAGGCTCCGAGATGCACAGAAGACGGTGGCAGCTGCTGAAAAGAAGGGCAGCGGTGAGTTTATCGACAAGCAAGAACATAGGCAGCTGACTGTGCTTGGGAAGGAGCAGCTGCCTGGTTTTGGCAATTGCCTTCACAGCGCCCAGAAGCCCGGTGCTCTGCTGCTTTGTTTTTCGCAGTCAGTCAATTGCACACTAGTGAAGCTGAGCCAGGCTCTTCAGCTTTGCTGCTTTTGAGCATCTGTGCTCCACTTATGCTCTGTGACATCTCTCGAGGTTGTTTGCCTCGCCCAGGCTGGAAAGTGCCCGCTAGTACCTAGAGCTGGGCAGGAGAGGGCAGAGAGCACTTCCATCTGACAGCAGGTTGCAGATTGCCTCGGAAAGAGCCGTGTCCTTGGAATGTGCAGCAAATCCTCTTTCTTTGACAACCGCGGTTAGTGTGCAGTGCAGGTATACTCTCCCCTTGCCAAATGGAGTGGGAAAGCTTTTCGCAAAGATAGAGATGACTAGAGAAGCAGAAGCGCGGCTCCGGAGGTATCCGGAGGAAAGTGCCGCTTCCCGGCGTCTTTCGGCTTGAAGCGGCGCTCCGGAGCGCCGCGCTGCCGCTCTACTGAGCTGCGCGCGAATTAGCCGCATCTTCGCCTCCGAGAAGCAGAGATCGCGGTTGCTTGGAAGAGGCGAAGAACGAAGCCGCAAAGAAGCGGGCTTGTGTGCGAAACCTTCCGACTGCTGGAGGACAGTGGCTGCCGCTCTCCTGCCTCTTGAATTCACTCTCGGCAAGCGAATGGAAAGCGTTCCAGGACAACTTGCCTGGGTTTTTACTTGGTCCTGATGCGTCCCACCTTGGCAAGTCTTGCTCGTCCCAAGAGGCTCCGAGATGCAGAGAACATGGTGGCAGCTGCTGAAAAGAAGGGCAGCGGTGAGTTTGTCGACAAGCAAGAACATAGGCAGCTGACTGTGCTTGGGAAGGAGCAGCTGCCTGGTTTTGGCAATTGCCTTCACAGCGCCCAGAAGCCCGGTGCTCTGCTGCTTTGTTTTTCGCAGTCAGAGAATTGCACACTTGTGAAGCTGAGCCAGGCTCTTCAGCTTTGCTGCTTTTTAGCATCTGTGCTCCACTTATGCTCTGTGACATCTCTGGAGGTTATGTGCCTCTCCCAGGCTGGAAAGTGCCCACTAGTACATAGAGCTGGGCAGGAGAGGGCAGAGAGCACTTCCATCTGACAGCAAGTTGCAGATTGCCTCGGAAAGAGCCGTGTCCTTGGAATGTGCAGCAAATCCTCTTTCTTTGCAAACCGCGGTTAGTGTGCAGTGCAGGTATACTCTCCCCTTGCCAAATGGAGTGGGAAAGCTTTTCGCAAAGATAGAGACGACTAGAGAAGCAGAAGCGCGGCTCCAGAGGTATCCGGAGGGAAGGGCCGCTTCCCGGCGTCTTTCGGCAGAAGCGGCCCTCCGGAACGCTCCGCTGCCGCTCTACTGAGCTGCGCGCGAATTAGCCGCTTCTTCACCTCTGAGAGGCAGAGATCGCGGTTGCTTGGAAGAGGCGAAGAACGAAGCCGCAAAGAAGCGGGCTTGTGTGCCAAGCCTTCAGACTGCTGGAGGGCGGTGGCTGCCGCTCTCCTGCCTGTTGAATTCACTCTCGGCAAGCGAATGGAAAGCGTTCCAGGACAACTTGCCTGGGTTTTTACTTGGTCCTGATGCGTCCCACCTTGGCAAGTCTTGCTCGTCGCCAGAGGCTCCGAGATGCACAGAAGACGGTGGCAGCTGCTGAAAAGAAGGGCAGCGGTGAGTTTATCGACAAGCAAGAACATAGGCAGCTGACTGTGCTTGGGAAGGAGCAGCTGCCTGGTTTTGGCAATTGCCTTCACAGCGCCCAGAAGCCCGGTGCTCTGCTGCTTTGTTTTTCGCAGTCAGTCAATTGCACACTAGTGAAGCTGAGCCAGGCTCTTCAGTTTTGCTGCTTTTGAGCATCTGTGCTCCACTTATGCTCTGTGACATCTCTCGAGGTTGTTTGACTCGCCCAGGCTGGAAAGTGCCCGCTAGTACATAGAGCTGGGCAGGATAGGGCAGAGAGCACTTCCATCTGACAGCAGGTTGCAGATTGCCTCGGAAAGAGCCGTGTCCTTGGAATGTGCAGCAAATCCTCTTTCTTTGCAAACCGCGGTTAGTGTGCAGTGCAGGTACGCTCTCCCCTTGTCAAATGGAGTGGGAAATCTTATCGCTTAGATAGAGACGACTAGAGAAGCAGAAGCGCGGCTCCGGAGCTATCCGGAGGGAAGTGCCGCTTCCCGGCGTCTTTCAGCAGAAGCGGCGCTCCGGAGCGCTCCGCTGCCGCTCTACTGAGCTGCGCGCGAATTAGCCGCTTCTTCGCCTCCGAGAGGCAGAGATCGCGGTCGCTTGGAAGAGGCGAAGAACGAAGCCGCAAAGAAGCGGGCTTGTGTGCGAAACCTTCCGACTGCTGGAGGACAGTGGCTGCCGCTCTCCTGCCTCTTGAATTCACTCTCGGCAAGCGAATGGAAAGCGTTCCAGGACAACTTGCCTGGGTTATTACTTGGTCCTGATGCGTCCCACCTTGGCAAGTCTTGCTCGTCCTCAAAGGCTCCGAGATGCACAGAACATGGTGGCAGCTGCTGAAAAGAAGGGCAGCGGTGAGTTTGTCGACAAGCAAGAACATAGGCAGCTGACTGTGCTTGGGAAGGAGCAGCTGCCTGGTTTTGGCAATTGCCTTCACAGCGCCCAGAAGCCCGGTGCTCTGCTGCTTTGTTTTTCGCAGACAGAGAATTGCACACTAGTGAAGTTGAGCCAGGCTCTTCAGCTTTGCTGCTTTTGAGCATCTGTGCTCCACTTATGCTCTGTGACATTTCTGGAGGTTATGTGCCTCGGCCAGGCTGGAAAGTGCCCACTAGTACATAGTGCTGGGCAGGAGAGGGCAGAGAGCACTTCCATCTGACAGCAGGTTTCAGATTGCCTCGGAAAGAGCCGTGTCCTTGGAATGTGCAGCAAATCCTCTTTCTTTGCAAACCGCGGTTAGTGTGCAGTGCAGGTACGCTCTCCCCTTGCCAAATGGAGTGGGAAAGCTTTTCGCAAAGATAGAGATGACTAGAGAAGCAGAAGCGCGGCTCCGGAGGTATCCGGAGGAAAGTGCCGCTTCCCGGCGTCTTTCGGCTTGAAGCGGCGCTCCGGAGCGCTGCGCTGGCGCTCTACTGAGCTGTGCGCGAATTAGCCGCTTCTTCGCCTCCGAGAAGCAGAGATCGCGGTTGCTTGGAAGAGGCGAAGAACGAAGCCGCAAAGAAGCGGGCTTGTGTGCGAAACCTTCCGACTGCCGGAGGACGGTGGCTGCCGCTCTCCTGCCTCTTGAATTCACTCTCGGCAAGCGAATGGAAAGCGTTCCAGGACAACTTGCCTGGGTTTTTACTTGGTCCTGATGCGTCCCACCTTGGCAAGTCTTGCTCGTCGCCAGAGGCTCCGAGATGCACAGAACACGGTGGCAGCTGCTGAAAAGAAGGGCAGCGGTGAGTTTATCGACAAGCAAGAACATAGGCAGCTGACTGTGCTTGGGAAGGAGCAGCTGCCTGGTTTTGGCAATTGCCTTCACAGCGCCCAGAAGCCCGGTGCTCTGCTGCTTTGTTTTTCGCAGTCAGTGAATTGCACACTAGTGAAGCTGAGCCAGGCTCTTCAGCTTTGCTGCTTTTGAGCATCTGTGCTCCACTTATGCTCTGTGACATCTCTCGAGGTTGTTTGCCTCGCCCAGGCTGGAAAGTGCCCGCTAGTACCTAGAGCTGGGCAGGAGAGGGCAGAGAGCACTTCCATCTGACAGCAGGTTGCAGATTGCCTCGGAAAGAGCCGTGTCCTTGGAATGTGCAGCAAATCCTCTTTCTTTGACAACCGCGGTTAGTGTGCAGTGCAGGTACGCTCTCCCCTTGCCAAATGGAGTGGGAAAGCTTTTCGCAAAGATAGAGATGACTAGAGAAGCAGAAGCGCGGCTCCAGAGGTATCCGGAGGAAAGTGCCGCTTCCCGGCGTCTTTCGGCTTGAAGCGGCGCTCCGGAGCGCCGCGCTGCCGCTCTACTGAGCTGCGCGCGAATTAGCCGCATCTTCGCCTCCGAGAAGCAGAGATCGCGGTTGCTTGGAAGAGGCGAAGAACGAAGCCGCAAAGAAGCGGGCTTGTGTGCGAAACCTTCCGACTGCTGGAGGACAGTGGCTGCCGCTCTCCTGCCTCTTGAATTCACTCTCGGCAAGCGAATGGAAAGCGTTCCAGGACAACTTGCCTGGGTTTTTACTTGGTCCTGATGCGTCCCACCTTGGCAAGTCTTGCTCGTCCCAAGAGGCTCCGAGATGCAGAGAACATGGTGGCAGCTGCTGAAAAGAAGGGCAGCGGTGAGTTTGTCGACAAGCAAGAACATAGGCAGCTGACTGTGCTTGGGAAGGAGCAGCTGCCTGGTTTTGGCAATTGCCTTCACAGCGCCCAGAAGCCCGGTGCTCTGCTGCTTTGTTTTTCGCAGTCAGAGAATTGCACACTTGTGAAGCTGAGCCAGGCTCTTCAGCTTTGCTGCTTTTTAGCATCTGTGCTCCACTTATGCTCTGTGACATCTCTGGAGGTTATGTGCCTCTCCCAGGCTGGAAAGTGCCCACTAGTACATAGAGCTGGGCAGGAGAGGGCAGAGAGCACTTCCATCTGACAGCAAGTTGCAGATTGCCTCGGAAAGAGCCGTGTCCTTGGAATGTGCAGCAAATCCTCTTTCTTTGCAAACCGCGGTTAGTGTGCAGTGCAGGTATACTCTCCCCTTGCCAAATGGAGTGGGAAAGCTTTTCGCTTAGATAGAGACGACTAGAGAAGCAGAAGCGCGGCTCCGGAGCTATCCGGATGGAAGGGCCGCTTCCCGGCGTCTTTCGGCAGAAGCGGCGCTCCGGAGCGCTCCGCTGCCGCTCTACTGAGCTGCGCGCAAATTAGCGGCTTCTTCGCCTCCGAGAGGCAGAGATCGCGGTCGCTTGGAAGAGGCGAAGAACGAAGCCGCAAAGAAGCGGGCTTGTGTGCGAAACCTTCCGACTGCCGGAGGACGGTGGCTGCCGCTCTCCTGCCTCTTGAATTCACTCTCGGCAAGCGAATGGAAAGCGTTCCAGGACAACTTGCCTGGGTTATTACTTGGTCCTGATGCGTCCCACCTTGGCAAGTCTTGCTCGTCCCCAAAGGCTCCGAGATGCACAGAACATGGTGGCAGCTGCTGAAAAGAAGGGCAGCGGTGAGTTTGTCGACAAGCAAGAACATAGGCAGCTGACTGTGCTTGGGAAGGAGCAGCTGCCTGGTTTTGGCAATTGCCTTCACAGCGCCCAGAAGCCCGGTGCTCTGCTGCTTTGTTTTTCGCAGACAGAGAATTGCACACTAGTGAAGCTGAGCCAGGCTCTTCAGCTTTGCTGCTTTTGAGCATCTGTGCTCCACTTATGCTCTGTGACATTTCTGGAGGTTATGTGCCTCGGCCAGGCTGGAAAGTGCCCACTAGTACATAGTGCTGGGCAGGAGAGGGCAGAGAGCACTTCCATCTGACAGCAGGTTGCAGATTGCCTCGGAAAGAGCCGTGTCCTTGGAATGTGCAGCAAATCCTCTTTCTTTGCAAACCGCGGTTAGTGTGCAGTGCAGGTACGCTCTCCCCTTGCCAAATGGAGTGGGAAAGCTTTTCGCTTAGATAGAGACGACTAGAGAAGCAGAAGCGCGGCTCCGGAGGTATCCGGAGGAAAGTGCCGCTTCCCGGCGTCTTTCGGCTTGAAGCGGCGCTCCGGAGCGCTCCGCTGGCGCTCTACTGAGCTGTGCGCGAATTAGCCGCTTCTTCGCCTTCGAGAAGCAGAGATCGCGGTTGCTTGGAAGAGGCGAAGAACGAAGCCGCAAAGAAGCGGGCTTGTGTGCGAAACCTTCCGACTGCCGGAGGACGGTGGCTGCCGCTCTCCTGCCTCTTGAATTCACTCTCGGCAAGCGAATGGAAAGCGTTCCAGGACAACTTGCCTGGGTTTTTACTTGGTCCTGATGCGTCCCACCTTGGCAAGTCTTGCTCGTCGCCAGAGGCTCCGAGATGCACAGAAGACGGTGGCAGCTGCTGAAAAGAAGGGCAGCGGTGAGTTTGTCGACAAGCAAGAACATAGGCAGCTGACTGTGCTTGGGAAGGAGCAGCTGCCTGGTTTTGGCAATTGCCTTCACAGCGCCCAGAAGCCCGGTGCTCTGCTGCTTTGTTTTTCGCAGTCAGTCAATTGCACACTAGTGAAGCTGAGCCAGGCTCTTCAGCTTTGCTGCTTTTGAGCATCTGTGCTCCACTTATGCTCTGTGACATCTCTTGAGGTTGTTTGCCTCGCCCAGGCTGGAAAGTGCCCGCTAGTACCTAGAGCTGGGCAGGAGAGGGCAGAGAGCACTTCCATCTGACAGCAGGTTGCAGATTGCCTCGGAAAGAGCCGTGTCCTTGGAATGTGCAGCAAATCCTCTTTCTTTGCAAACCGCGGTTAGTGTGCAGTGCAGGTACGCTCTCCCCTTGCCAAATGGAGTGGGAAAGCTTTTCGCTAAGATAGAGATGACTAGAGAAGCAGAAGCGCGGCTCCGGAGGTATCCGGAGGAAAGTGCCGCTTCCCGGCGTCTTTCGGCTTGAAGCGGCGCTCCGGAGCGCTCCGCTGGCCCTCTACTGAGCTGCGCGCGAATTAGCGGCTTCTTCGCCTCCGATAGGCAGAGATCGCGGTCGCTTGGAAGAGGCGAAGAACGAAGCCGCAAAGAAGCGGGCTTGTGTGCGAAGCCTTCAGACTGCTGGAGGACGGTGGCTGCCACTCTCCTGCCTCTTGAATTCACTCTCGGCAAGCGAATGGAAAGCGTTCCAGGACAACTTGCCTGGGTTTTTACTTGGTCCTGATGCGTCCCACCTTGGCAAGTCTTGCTCGTCGCCAGAGGCTCCGAGATGCAGAGAACATGGTGGCAGCTGCTGAAAAGAAGGGCAGCGGTGAGTTTGTCGACAAGCAAGAACATAGGCAGCTGACTGTGCTTGGGAAGGAGCAGCTGCCTGGTTTTGGCAATTGCTTTCACAGCGCCCAGAAGCCCGGTGCTCTGCTGCTTTGTTTTTCGCAGTCAGAGAATTGCACACTTGTGAAGCTGAGCCAGGCTCTTCAGCTTTGCTGCTTTTTAGCATCTGTGCTCCACTTATGCTCTGTGACATCTCTGGAGGTTATGTGCCTCGCCCAGGCTGGAAAGTGCCCACTAGTACATAGTGCTGGGCAGGAGAGGGCAGAGAGCACTTCCATCTGACAGCAAGTTGCAGATTGCCTCGGAAAGAGCCGTGTCCTTGGAATGTGCAGCAAATCCTCTTTCTTTGCAAACCACGGTTAGTGTGCAGTGCAGGTACACTCTCCCCTTGCCAAATGGAGTGGGAAAGCTTTTCGATTAGATAGAGACAACTAGAGAAGCAGAAGCGCGGCTCCGGAGGTATCCGGATGGAAGGGCCGCTTCCCGGCGTCTTTCGGCAGAAGCGGCGCTCCGGAGCGCTCCGCTGCCGCTCTACTGAGCTGCGCGCGAATTAGCGGCTTCTCCGCCTCCGAGAGGCAGAGAGCGCAATCGCTTGGAAGAGGCGAAGAACGAAGCCGCAAAGAAGCGGGCTTGTGTGCGAAACCTTCCGACTGCTGGAGGGCGGTGGCTGCCGCTCTCCTGCCTCTTGAATTCACTCTCGGCAAGCGAATGGAAAGCGTTCCAGGACAACTTGCCTGGGTTTTTACTTGGTCCTGATGCGTCCCACCTTGGCAAGTCTTGCTCGTCGCCAGAGGCTCCGAGATGCACAGAACATGGTGGCAGCTGCTGAAAAGAAGGGCAGCGGTGAGTTTGTCGACAAGCAAGAACATAGGCAGCTGACTGTGCTTGGGAAGGAGCAGCTGCCTGGTTTTGGCAATTGCCTTCACAGCGCCCAGAAGCCCGGTGCTCTGCTGCTTTGTTTTTCGCAGACAGAGAATTGCACACTAGTGAAGCTGAGCCAGGCTCTTCAGCTTTGCTGCTTTTTAGCATCTGTGCTCCACTTATGCTCTTTGACATTTCTGGAGGTTATGTGCCTCGGCCAGGCTGGAAAGTGCCCACTAGTACATAGTGCTGGGCAGGAGAGGGCAGAGAGCACTTCCATCTGACAGCAGGTTGCAGATTGCCTCGGAAAGAGCCGTGTCCTTGGAATGTGCAGCAAATCCTCTTTCTTTGACAACCGCGGTTAGTGTGCAGTGCAGGTACGCTCTCCCCTTGCCAAATGGAGTGGGAAAGCTTTTCGCAAAGATAGAGATGACTAGAGAAGCAGAAGCGCGGCTCCGGAGGTATCCGGAGGAAAGTGCCGCTTCCCGGCGTCTTTCGGCTTGAAGCGGCGCTCCGGAGCGCTCCGCTGGCCCTCTACTGAGCTGTGCGCGAATTAGCCGCTTCTTCGCCTCCGAGAGGCAGAGATCGCGGTTGCTTGGAAGAGGCGAAGAACGAAGCCGCAAAGAAGCGGGCTTGTGTGCGAAGCCTTCAGACTGCT
Organism: Anomalospiza imberbis; assembly: GCF_031753505.1. Lineage (NCBI taxonomy): Eukaryota > Metazoa > Chordata > Aves > Passeriformes > Viduidae > Anomalospiza > Anomalospiza imberbis. Next base: position 38,438 of record NW_027099789.1, on the reverse strand, counting down.
GGAGGGCGGTGGCTGCCGCTCTCCTGCTTTTGAATTCACTCTCGGCAAGCGAATGGAAAGCGTTCCAGGACAACTTGCCTGGGTTTTTACTTGGTCCTGATGCGTCCCACCTTGGCAAGTCTTGCTCGTCGCCAGAGGCTCCGAGATGCACAGAACACGGTGGCAGCTGCTGAAAAGAAGGGCAGCGGTGAGTTTATCGACAAGCAAGAACATAGGCAGCTGACTGTGCTTGGGAAGGAGCAGCTGCCTTGTTTTGGCAATTGCCTTCACAGCGCCCAGAAGCCCGGTGCTCTGCTGCTTTGTTTTTCGCAGTCAGTCAATTGCACACTAGTGAAGCTGAGCCAGGCTCTTCAGCTTTGCTGCTTTTGAGCATCTGTGCTCCACTTATGCTCTGTGACATCTCTCGAGGTTGTTTGCCTCGCCCAGGCTGGAAAGTGCCCGCTAGTACCTAGAGCTGGGCAGGAGAGGGCAGAGAGCACTTCCATCTGACAGCAGGTTGCAGATTGCCTCGGAAAGAGCCGTGTCCTTGGAATGTGCAGCAAATCCTCTTTCTTTGCAAACCGCGGTTAGTGTGCAGTGCAGGTACGCTCTCCCCTAGCCAAATGGAGTGGGAAAGCTTTTCGCTTAGATAGAGACGACTAGAGAAGCAGAAGCGCGGCTCCGGAGCTATCCGGAGGGAAGTGCCGCTTCCCGGCGTCTTTCGGCAGAAGCGGCGCTCCGGAGCGCTCTGCTGCCGCTCTACTGAGCTGTGCGCCAATTAGACGCTTCTTCGCCTCCGAGAGGCAGAGATCGCGGCTGCTTGGAAGAGGCAAAGAACGAAGCCGCAAAGAAGCGGGCTTGTGTGCGAAACCTTCCGACTGCTGGAGGACGGTGGCTGCCGCTCTCCTGCCTCTTGAATTCACTCTCGGCAAGCGAATGGAAAGCGTTCCAGGACAACTTGCCTGGGTTTTTACTTGGTCCTGATGCATCCCACCTTGGAAAGTCTTGCTCGTCCCCAGAGGCTCCGAGATGCACAGAACACGGTGGCAGCTGCTGAAAAGAAGGGCAGCGGTGAGTTTGTCGACAAGCAAGAACATAGGCAGCTGACTGTGCTTGGGAAGGAGCAGCTGCCTGGTTTTGGCAATTGCCTTCACAGCGCCCAGAAGCACGGTGCTCTGCTGCTTTGTTTTTCGCAGTCAGTCAATTGCACACTAGTGAAGCTGAGCCAGGCTCTTCAGCTTTGCTGCTTTTGAGCATCTGTGCTCCACTTATGCTCTGTGACATCTCTCGAGGTTGTTTGCCTCGCCCAGGCTGGAAAGTGCCCGCTAGTACCTAGAGCTGGGCAGGAGAGGGCAGAGAGCACTTCCATCTGACAGCAGGTTGCAGATTGCCTCGGAAAGAGCCGTGTCCTTGGAATGTGCAGCAAATCCTCTTTCTTTGCAAACCGCGGTTAGTGTGCAGTGCAGGTACACTCTCCCCTTGCCAAATGGAGTGGGAAAGCTTTTCGCTTAGATAGAGACGACTAGAGAAGCAGAAGCGCGGCTCCGGAGCTATCCGGAATGATGGGCCGCTACCCGGCGTCTTTCGGCAGAAGCGGCGCTCCGGAGCGCTCCGCTGCCGCTCTACTGAGCTGCGCGCGAATTAGCCGCTTCTTCGCCTCCGAGAGGCAGAGATCGCGGTCGCTTGGAAGAGGCGAAGAACGAAGCCGCAAAGAAGCGGGCTTGTGTGCGAAGCCTTCCGACTGCTGGAGGACAGTGGCTGCCGCTCTCCTGCCTCTTGAATTCACTCTCGGCAAGCGAATGGAAAGCGTTGCAGGACAACTTGCCTGGGTTTTTACTTGGTCCTGATGCGTCCCACCTTGGCAAGTCTTGCTTGTCCCCAGAGGCTCCGAGATGCAGAGAACATGGTGGCAGCTGCTGAAAAGAAGGGCAGCGGTGAGTTTGTCGACAAGCAAGAACATAGGCAGCTGACTGTGCTTGGGAAGGAGCAGCTGCCTGGTTTTGGCAATTGCCTTCACAGCGCCCAGAAGCCCGGTGCTCTGCTGCTTTGTTTTTCGCAGTCAGAGAATTGCACACTAGTGAAGCTGAGCCAGGCTCTTCAGTTTTGCTGCTTTTGAGCATCTGTGCTCCACTTATGCTCTGTGACATTTCTGGAGGTTATGTGCCTTGGCCAGGCTGGAAAGTGCCCACTAGTACATAGTGCTGGGCAGGAGAGGGCAGAGAGCACTTCCATCTGACAGCAGGTTGCAGATTGCCTCGGAAAGAGCCGTGTCCTTGGAATGTGCAGCAAATCCTCTTTCTTTGCAAACCGCGGTTAGTGTGCAGTGCAGGTACACTCTCCCCTTGCCAAATGGAGTGGGAAAGCTTTTCGCTTAGATAGAGACGACTAGAGAAGCAGAAGCGCGGCTCCGGAGCTATCCGGAATGATGGGCCGCTACCCGGCGTCTTTCGGCAGAAGCGGCGCTCCGGAGCGCTCCGCTGCCGCTCTACTGAGCTGCGCGCGAATTAGCCGCTTCTTCGCCTCCGAGAGGCAGAGATCGCGGTCGCTTGGAAGAGGCGAAGAACGAAGCCGCAAAGAAGCGGGCTTGTGTGCGAAGCCTTCCGACTGCTGGAGGACAGTGGCTGCCGCTCTCCTGCCTCTTGAATTCACTCTCGGCAAGCGAATGGAAAGCGTTGCAGGACAACTTGCCTGGGTTTTTACTTGGTCCTGATGCGTCCCACCTTGGCAAGTCTTGCTTGTCCCCAGAGGCTCCGAGATGCAGAGAACATGGTGGCAGCTGCTGAAAAGAAGGGCAGCGGTGAGTTTGTCGACAAGCAAGAACATAGGCAGCTGACTGTGCTTGGGAAGGAGCAGCTGCCTGGTTTTGGCAATTGCCTTCACAGCGCCAAGAAGCCCGGTGCTCTGCTGCTTTGTTTTTCGCAGTCAGAGAATTGCACACTAGTGAAGCTGAGCCAGGCTCTTCAGCTTTGCTGCTTTTTAGCATCTGTGCTCCACTTATGCTCTGTGACATCTCTGGAGGTTATGTGCCTCTCCCAGGCTGGAAAGTGCCCACTAGTACATAGAGCTGGGCAGGAGAGGGCAGAGAGCACTTCCATCTGACAGCAAGTTGCAGATTGCCTCGGAAAGAGCCGTGTCCTTGGAATGTGCAGCAAATCCTCTTTCTTTGCAAACCACGGTTAGTGTGCAGTGCAGGTACACTCTCCCCTTGCCAAATGGAGTGGGAAAGCTTTTCGCTTAGATAGAGACAACTAGAGAAGCAGACGCGCGGCTCCGGAGGTATCCGGATGGTAGGGCCGCTTCCCGGCGTCTTTCGGCAGAAGCGGCGCTCCGGAGCGCTCCGCTGCCGCTCTACTGAGCTGCGCGCGAATTAGCGGCTTCTTCGCCTCCGAGAGGCAGAGAGCGCGGTCGCTTGGAAGAGGCGAAGAACGAAGCCGCAAAGAAGCGGGCTTGTGTGCGAAACCTTCCGACTGCCGGAGGACGGTGGCTGCCGCTCTCCTGCCTCTTGAATTCACTCTCGGAAAGCGAATGGAAAGCGTTCCAGGACAACTTGCCTGGGTTATTACTTGGTCCTGATGCGTCCCACCTTGGCAAGTCTTGCTCGTCCCCAAAGGCTCCGAGATGCACAGAACATGGTGGCAACTGCTGAAAAGAAGGGCAGCGGTGAGTTTGTCGACAAGCAAGAACATAGGCAGCTGACTGTGCTTGGGAAGGAGCAGCTGCCTGGTTTTGGCAATTGCCTTCACAGCGCCCAGAAGCCCGGTGCTCTGCTGCTTTGTTTTTCGCAGACAGAGAATTGCACACTAGTGAAGCTGAGCCAGGCTCTTCAGCTTTGCTGCTTTTTAGCATCTGTGCTCCACTTATGCTCTGTGACATCTCTGGAGGTTATGTGCCTCTCCCAGGCTGGAAAGTGCCCACTAGTACATAGTGCTGGGCAGGAGAGGGCAGAGAGCACTTCCATCTGACAGCAGGTTGCAGATTGCCTCGGAAAGAGCCGTGTCCTTGGAATGTGCAGCAAATCCTCTTTCTTTGCAAACCGCGGTTAGTGTGCAGTGCAGGTACGCTCTCCCCTTGCCAAATGGAGTGGGAAAGCTTTTCGCAAAGATAGAGATGACTAGAGAAGCAGAAGCGCGGCTCCGGAGGTATCCGGAGGAAAGTGCCGCTTCCCGGCGTCTTTCGGCAGAAGCGGCGCTCCGGAGCGCTGCGCTGGCGCTCTACTGAGGTGTGCGCGAATTAGCCACTTCTTCGCCTCCGAGAAGCAGAGATCGCGGTTGCTTGGAAGAGGCGAAGAACGAAGCCGCAAAGAAGCGGGCTTGTGTGCGAAGCCTTCAGACTGCTGGAGGGCGGTGGCTGCCGCTCTCCTGCCTGTTGAATTCACTCTCGGCAAGCGAATGGAAAGCGTTCCAGGACAACTTGCCTGGGTTTTTACTTGGTCCTGATGCGTCCCACCTTGGCAAGTCTTGCTCGTTGCCAGAGGCTCCGAGATGCAAAGAACACGGTGGCAACTGCTGAAAAGAATAGCAGCGGTGAGTTTGTCGACAAGCAAGAACATAGGCAGCTGACTGTGCTTGGGAAGGAGCAGCTGCCTGGTTTTGGCAATTGCCTTCACAGCGCCCAGAAGCCCGGTGCTCTGCTGCTTTGTTTTTCGCAGTCAGAGAATTGCACACTTGTGAAGCTGAGCCAGGCTCTTCAGCTTTGCTGCTTTTTAGCATCTGTGCTCCACTTATGCTCTGTGACATCTCTCGAGGTTGTTTGCCTCGGTCAGGCTGGAAAGTGCCCGCTAGTACCTAGAGCTGGGCAGGAGAGGGCAGAGAGCACTTCCATCTGACAGCAGGTTGCAGATTGCCTCGGAAAGAGCCGTGTCCTTGGAATGTGAAGCAAATCCTCTTTCTTTGCAAACCGCGGTTAGTGTGCAGTGCAGGTACACTCTCCCCTTGCCAAATGGAGTGGGAAAGCTTTTCGATTAGATAGAGACGACTAGAGAAGCAGAAGCGCGGCTCCGGAGCTATCCGGAGGGAAGTGCCGCTTCCCGGCGTCTTTCGGCAGAAGCGGCGCTCCGGAGCGCTCCGCTGCCGCTCTACTGAGCTGCGCGCGAATTAGCCGCTTCTTCGCCTCCGAGAGGCAGAGATCGCGGTCGCTTGGAAGAGGCGAAGAACGAAGCCGCAAAGAAGCGGGCTTGTGTGCGAAGCCTTCCGACTGCTGGAGGACAGTGGCTGCCGCTCTCCTGCCTCTTGAATTCACTCTCGGCAAGCGAATGGAAAGCGTTGCAGGACAACTTGCCTGGGTTATTACTTGGTCCTGATGCGTCCCACCTTGGCAAGTCTTGCTCGTCCCCAAAGGCTCCGAGATGCACAGAACATGGTGGCAGCTGCTGAAAAGAAGGGCAGCGGTGAGTTTGTCGACAAGCAAGAACATAGGCAGCTGACTGTGCTTGGGAAGGAGCAGCTGCCTGGTTTTGGCAATTGCCTTCACAGCGCCAAGAAGCCCGGTGCTCTGCTGCTTTGTTTTTCGCAGTCAGAGAATTGCACACTAGTGAAGCTGAGCCAGGCTCTTCAGCTTTGCTGCTTTTTAGCATCTGTGCTCCACTTATGCTCTGTGACATCTCTGGAGGTTATGTGCCTCTCCCAGGCTGGAAAGTGCCCACTAGTACATAGAGCTGGGCAGGAGAGGGCAGAGAGCACTTCCATCTGACAGCACGTTGCAGATTGCCTCGGAAAGAGCCGTGTCCTTGGAATGTGCAGCAAATCCTCTTTCTTTGCAAACCACGGTTAGTGTGCAGTGCAGGTACACTCTCCCCTTGCCAAATGGAGTGGGAAAGCTTTTCGCTTAGATAGAGACGACTAGAGAAGCAGAAGCGCGGCTCCGGAGGTATCCGGATGGTAGGGCCGCTTCCCGGCGTCTTTCGGCAGAAGCGGCGCTCCGGAGCGCTCCGCTGCCGCTCTACTGAGCTGCGCGCGAATTAGCGGCTTCTTCGCCTCCGAGAGGCAGAGAGCGCGGTCGCTTGGAAGAGGCGAAGAACGAAGCCGCAAAGAAGCGGGCTTGTGTGCGAAACCTTCCGACTGCCTAAGGACGGTGGCTGCCGCTCTCCTGCCTCTTGAATTCACTCTCGGCAAGCGAATGGAAAGCGTTCCAGGACAACTTGCCTGGGTTATTACTTGGTCCTGATGCGTCCCACCTTGGCAAGTCTTGCTCGTTGCCAGAGGCTCCGAGATGCACAGAACATGGTGGCAACTGCTGAAAAGAAGGGCAGCGGTGAGTTTGTCGACAAGCAAGAACATAGGCAGCTGACTGTGCTTGGGAAGGAGCAGCTGCCTGGTTTTGGCAATTGCCTTCACAGCGCCCAGAAGCCCGGTGCTCTGCTGCTTTGTTTTTCGCAGACAGAGAATTGCACACTAGTGAAGCTGAGCCAGGCTCTTCAGCTTTGCTGCTTTTTAGCATCTGTGCTCCACTTATGCTCTGTGACATCTCTGGAGGTTATGTGCCTCTCCCAGGCTGGAAAGTGCCCACTAGTACATAGTGCTGGGCAGGAGAGGGCAGAGAGCACTTCCATCTGACAGCAGGTTGCAGATTGCCTCGGAAAGAGCCGTGTCCTTGGAATGTGCAGCAAATCCTCTTTCTTTGCAAACCGCGGTTAGTGTGCAGTGCAGGTACGCTCTCCCCTTGCCAAATGGAGTGGGAAAGCTTTTCGCAAAGATAGAGATGACTAGAGAAGCAGAAGCGCGGCTCCGGAGGTATCCGGAGGAAAGTGCCGCTTCCCGGCGTCTTTCGGCAGAAGCGGCGCTCCGGAGCGCTGCGCTGGCGCTCTACTGAGGTGTGCGCGAATTAGCCACTTCTTCGCCTCCGAGAAGCAGAGATCGCGGTTGCTTGGAAGAGGCGAAGAACGAAGCCGCAAAGAAGCGGGCTTGTGTGCGAAGCCTTCAGACTGCTGGAGGGCGGTGGCTGCCGCTCTCCTGCCTGTTGAATTCACTCTCGGCAAGCGAATGGAAAGCGTTCCAGGACAACTTGCCTGGGTTTTTACTTGGTCCTGATGCGTCCCACCTTGGCAAGTCTTGCTCGTTGCCAGAGGCTCCGAGATGCAAAGAACACGGTGGCAACTGCTGAAAAGAATAGCAGCGGTGAGTTTGTCGACAAGCAAGAACATAGGCAGCTGACTGTGCTTGGGAAGGAGCAGCTGCCTGGTTTTGGCAATTGCCTTCACAGCGCCCAGAAGCCCGGTGCTCTGCTGTTTTGTTTTTCGCAGTCAGTCAATTGCACACTAGTGAAGCTGAGCCAGGCTCTTCAGCTTTGCTGCTTTTGAGCATCTGTGCTCCACTTATGCTCTGTGACATCTCTCGAGGTTGTTTGCCTCGCCCAGGCTGGAAAGTGCCCGCTAGTACCTAGAGCTGGGCAGGAGAGGGCAGAGAGCACTTCCATCTGACAGCAGGTTGCAGATTGCCTCGGAAAGAGCCGTGTCCTTGGAATGTGCAGCAAATCCTCTTTCTTTGCAAACCGCGGTTAGTGTGCAGTGCAGGTACGCTCTCCCCTTGCCAAATGGAGTGGGAAAGCTTTTCGCAAAGATAGAGATGACTAGAGAAGCAGAAGCGCGGCTCCGGAGGTATCCGGAGGAAAGTGCCGTTTCCCGGCGTCTTTCGGCAGAAGCGGCGCTCCGGAGCGCTGCGCTGGCGCTCTACTGAGGTGTGCGCGAATTAGCCACTTCTTCGCCTCCGAGAAGCAGAGATCGCGGTTGCTTGGAAGAGGCGAAGAACGAAGCCGCAAATAAGCGGGCTTGTGTGCGAAACCTTCCGACTGCCGGAGGACGGTGGCTGCCGCTCTCCTGCCTCTTGAATTCACTCTCGGCAAGCGAATGGAAAGCGTTCCAGGACAACTTGCCTGGGTTTTTACTTGGTCCTGATGCGTCCCACCTTGGCAAGTCTTGCTCGTCGCCAGAGGCTCCGAGATGCAAAGAACACGGTGGCAGCTGCTGAAAAGAAGGGCAGCGGTGAGTTTGTCGACAAGCAAGAACATAGGCAGCTGACTGTGCTTGGGAAGGAGCAGCTGCCTGGTTTTGGCAATTGCCTTCACAGCGCCCAGAAGCCCGGTGCTCTGCTGCTTTGTTTTTCGCAGTCAGTCAATTGCACACTAGTGAAGCTGAGCCAGGCTCTTCAGCTTTGCTGCTTTTGAGCATCTGTGCTCCACTTATGCTCTGTGACATCTCTCGAGGTTGTTTGCCTCGCCCAGGCTGGAAAGTGCCCGCTAGTACCTAGAGCTGGGCAGGAGAGGGCAGAGAGCACTTCCATCTGACAGCAGGTTGCAGATTGCCTCGGAAAGAGCCGTGTCCTTGGAATGTGCAGCAAATCCTCTTTCTTTGCAAACCGCGGTTAGTGTGCAGTGCAGGTACGCTCTCCCCTTGCCAAATGGAGTGGGAAAGCTTTTCGCTAAGATAGAGATGACTAGAGAAGCAGAAGCGCGGCTCCGGAGGTATCCGGAGGAAAGTGCCGCTTCCCGGCGTCTTTCGGCTTGAAGCGGCGCTCCGGAGCGCTCCGCTGGCCCTCTACTGAGCTGTGCGCGAATTAGCCGCTTCTTCGCCTCCGAGAGGCAGAGATCGCGGTTGCTTGGAAGAGGCGAAGAACGAAGCCGCAAAGAAGCGGGCTTGTGTGCGAAGCCTTCAGACTGCTGGAGGGCGTTGGCTGCCGCTCTCCTGCCTGTTGAATTCACTCTCGGCAAGCGAATGGAAAGCGTTCCAGGACAACTTGCCTGGGTTTTTACTTGGTCCTGATGCGTCCCACCTTGGCAAGTCTTGCTCGTTGCCAGAGGCTCCGAGATGCAAAGAACACGGTGGCAACTGCTGAAAAGAATAGCAGCGGTGAGTTTGTCGACAAGCAAGAACATAGGCAGCTGACTGTGCTTGGGAAGGAGCAGCTGCCTGGTTTTGGCAATTGCCTTCACAGCGCCAAGAAGCCCGGTGCTCTGCTGCTTTGTTTTTCGCAGTCAGAGAATTGCACACTAGTGAAGCTGAGCCAGGCTCTTCAGCTTTGCTGCTTTTTAGCATCTGTGCTCCACTTATGCTCTGTGACATCTCTGGAGGTTATGTGCCTCTCCCAGGCTGGAAAGTGCCCACTAGTACATAGTGCTGGGAAGGAGAGGGCAGAGAGCACTTCCATCTGACAGCAGGTTGCAGATTGCCTCGGAAAGAGCCGTGTCCTTGGAATGTGCAGCAAATCCTCTTTCTTTGCAAACCGCGGTTAGTGTGCAGTGCAGGTACGCTCTCCCCTTGCCAAATGGAGTGGGAAAGCTTTTCGCAAAGATAGAGATGACTAGAGAAGCAGAAGCGCGGCTCCGGAGGTATCCGGAGGAAAGTGCCGCTTCCCGGCGTCTTTCGGCTTGAAGCGGCGCTCCGGAGCGCTGCGCTGGCGCTCTACTGAGCTGTGCGCGAATTAGCCGCTTCTTCGCCTCCGAGAAGCAGAGATCGCGGTTGCTTGGAAGAGGCGAAGAACGAAGCCGCAAAGAAGCGGGCTTGTGTGCGAAACCTTCCGACTGCCGGAGGACGGTGGCTGCCGCTCTCCTGCCTCTTGAATTCACTCTCGGCAAGCGAATGGAAAGCGTTCAAGGACAACTTGCCTGGGTTTTTACTTGGTCCTGATGCGTCCCACCTTGGCAAGTCTTGCTCGTCGCCAGAGGCTCCGAGATGCAAAGAACACGGTGGCAGCTGCTGAAAAGAAGGGCAGCGGTGAGTTTGTCGACAAGCAAGAACATAGGCAGCTGACTGTGCTTGGGAAGGAGCAGCTGCCTGGTTTTGGCAATTGCCTTCACAGCGCCCAGAAGCCCGGTGCTCTGCTGCTTTGTTTTTTGCAGTCAGTCAATTGCACACTAGTGAAGCTGAGCCAGGCTCTTCAGCTTTGCTGCTTTTGAGCATCTGTGCTCCACTTATGCTCTGTGACATCTCTCGAGGTTGTTTGCCTCGCCCAGGCTGGAAAGTGCCCGCTAGTACCTAGAGCTGGGCAGGAGAGGGCAGAGAGCACTTCCATCTGACAGTAGGTTGCAGATTGCCTCGGAAAGAGCCGTGTCCTTGGAATGTGCAGCAAATCCTCTTTCTTTGCAAACCGCGGTTAGTGTGCAGTGCAGGTACGCTCTCCCCTTGCCAAATGGAGTGGGAAAGCTTTTCGCTAAGATAGAGATGACTAGAGAAGCAGAAGCGCGGCTCCGGAGGTATCCGGAGGAAAGTGCCGCTTCCCGGCGTCTTTCGGCTTGAAGCGGCGCTCCGGAGCGCTCCGCTGCCGCTCTACTGAGCTGTGCGCGAATTAGCCGCTTCTTCGCCTCCGAGAGGCAGAGATCGCGGCTGCTTGGAAGAGGCGAAGAACGAAGCCGCAAAGAAGCGGGCTTGTGTGCGAAACCTTCCGACTGCTGGAGGACGGTGGCTGCCGCTCTCCTGCCTCTTGAATTCACTCTCGGCAAGCGAATGGAAAGCGTTCCAGGACAACTTGCCTGGGTTTTTACTTGGTCCTGATGCATCCCACCTTGGAAAGTCTTGCTCGTCCCCAGAGGCTCCGAGATGCACAGAACGCGGTGGCAGCTGCTGAAAAGAAGGGCAGCGGTGAGTTTGTCGACAAGCAAGAACATAGGCAGCTGACTGTGCTTGGGAAGGAGCAGCTGCCTGGTTTTGGCAATTGCCTTCACAGCGCCCAGAAGCCCGGTGCTCTGCTGCTTTGTTTTTCGCAGTCAGTCAATTGCACACTAGTGAAGCTGAGCCAGGCTCTTCAGCTTTGCTGCTTTTGAGCATCTGTGCTCCACTTATGCTCTGTGACATCTCTCGAGGTTGTTTGCCTCGCCCAGGCTGGAAAGTGCCCGCTAGTACATAGAGCTGGGCAGGAGAGGGCAGAGAGCACTTCCATCTGACAGCAGGTTGCAGATTGCCTCGGAAAGAGCCGTGTCCTTGGAATGTGCAGCAAATCCTCTTTCTTTGCAAACCGCGGTTAGTGTGCAGTGCAGGTACGCTCTCCCCTTGCCAAATGGAGTGGGAAAGCTTTTCGCTTAGATAGAGACGACTAGAGAAGCAGAAGCGCGGCTCCGGAGCTATCCGGAGGGAAGTGCCGCTTCCCGGCGTCTTTCGGCAGAAGCGGCGCTCCGGAGCGCTCCGCTGGCCCTCTACTGAGCTGTGCGCGAATTAGCCGCTTCTTCGCCTCCGAGAGGCAGAGATCGCGGTTGCTTGGAAGAGGCGAAGAACGAAGCCGCAAAGAAGCGGGCTTGTGTGCGAAGCCTTCAGACTGCTGGAGGGCGTTGGCTGCCGCTCTCCTGCCTGTTGAATTCACTCTCGGCAAGCGAATGGAAAGCGTTCCAGGACAACTTGCCTGGGTTTTTACTTGGTCCTGATGCGTCCCACCTTGGCAAGTCTTGCTCGTTGCCAGAGGCTCCGAGATGCAAAGAACACGGTGGCAACTGCTGAAAAGAATAGCAGCGGTGAGTTTGTCGACAAGCAAGAACATAGGCAGCTGACTGTGCTTGGGAAGGAGCAGCTGCCTGGTTTTGGCAATTGCCTTCACAGCGCCAAGAAGCCCGGTGCTCTGCTGCTTTGTTTTTCGCAGTCAGAGAATTGCACACTAGTGAAGCTGAGCCAGGCTCTTCAGCTTTGCTGCTTTTTAGCATCTGTGCTCCACTTATGCTCTGTGACATCTCTGGAGGTTATGTGCCTCTCCCAGGCTGGAAAGTGCCCACTAGTACATAGTGCTGGGAAGGAGAGGGCAGAGAGCACTTCCATCTGACAGCAGGTTGCAGATTGCCTCGGAAAGAGCCGTGTCCTTGGAATGTGCAGCAAATCCTCTTTCTTTGCAAACCGCGGTTAGTGTGCAGTGCAGGTACGCTCTCCCCTTGCCAAATGGAGTGGGAAAGCTTTTCGCAAAGATAGAGATGACTAGAGAAGCAGAAGCGCGGCTCCGGAGGTATCCGGAGGAAAGTGCCGCTTCCCGGCGTCTTTCGGCTTGAAGCGGCGCTCCGGAGCGCTGCGCTGGCGCTCTACTGAGCTGTGCGCGAATTAGCCGCTTCTTCGCCTCCGAGAAGCAGAGATCGCGGTTGCTTGGAAGAGGCGAAGAACGAAGCCGCAAAGAAGCGGGCTTGTGTGCGAAACCTTCCGACTGCCGGAGGACGGTGGCTGCCGCTCTCCTGCCTCTTGAATTCACTCTCGGCAAGCGAATGGAAAGCGTTCAAGGACAACTTGCCTGGGTTTTTACTTGGTCCTGATGCGTCCCACCTTGGCAAGTCTTGCTCGTCGCCAGAGGCTCCGAGATGCAAAGAACACGGTGGCAGCTGCTGAAAAGAAGGGCAGCGGTGAGTTTGTCGACAAGCAAGAACATAGGCAGCTGACTGTGCTTGGGAAGGAGCAGCTGCCTGGTTTTGGCAATTGCCTTCACAGCGCCCAGAAGCCCGGTGCTCTGCTGCTTTGTTTTTTGCAGTCAGTCAATTGCACACTAGTGAAGCTGAGCCAGGCTCTTCAGCTTTGCTGCTTTTGAGCATCTGTGCTCCACTTATGCTCTGTGACATCTCTCGAGGTTGTTTGCCTCGCCCAGGCTGGAAAGTGCCCGCTAGTACCTAGAGCTGGGCAGGAGAGGGCAGAGAGCACTTCCATCTGACAGTAGGTTGCAGATTGCCTCGGAAAGAGCCGTGTCCTTGGAATGTGCAGCAAATCCTCTTTCTTTGCAAACCGCGGTTAGTGTGCAGTGCAGGTACGCTCTCCCCTTGCCAAATGGAGTGGGAAAGCTTTTCGCTAAGATAGAGATGACTAGAGAAGCAGAAGCGCGGCTCCGGAGGTATCCGGAGGAAAGTGCCGCTTCCCGGCGTCTTTCGGCTTGAAGCGGCGCTCCGGAGCGCTCCGCTGCCGCTCTACTGAGCTGTGCGCGAATTAGCCGCTTCTTCGCCTCCGAGAGGCAGAGATCGCGGCTGCTTGGAAGAGGCGAAGAACGAAGCCGCAAAGAAGCGGGCTTGTGTGCGAAACCTTCCGACTGCTGGAGGACGGTGGCTGCCGCTCTCCTGCCTCTTGAATTCACTCTCGGCAAGCGAATGGAAAGCGTTCCAGGACAACTTGCCTGGGTTTTTACTTGGTCCTGATGCATCCCACCTTGGAAAGTCTTGCTCGTCCCCAGAGGCTCCGAGATGCACAGAACGCGGTGGCAGCTGCTGAAAAGAAGGGCAGCGGTGAGTTTGTCGACAAGCAAGAACATAGGCAGCTGACTGTGCTTGGGAAGGAGCAGCTGCCTGGTTTTGGCAATTGCCTTCACAGCGCCCAGAAGCCCGGTGCTCTGCTGCTTTGTTTTTCGCAGTCAGTCAATTGCACACTAGTGAAGCTGAGCCAGGCTCTTCAGCTTTGCTGCTTTTGAGCATCTGTGCTCCACTTATGCTCTGTGACATCTCTCGAGGTTGTTTGCCTCGCCCAGGCTGGAAAGTGCCCGCTAGTACATAGAGCTGGGCAGGAGAGGGCAGAGAGCACTTCCATCTGACAGCAGGTTGCAGATTGCCTCGGAAAGAGCCGTGTCCTTGGAATGTGCAGCAAATCCTCTTTCTTTGCAAACCGCGGTTAGTGTGCAGTGCAGGTACGCTCTCCCCTTGCCAAATGGAGTGGGAAAGCTTTTCGCTTAGATAGAGACGACTAGAGAAGCAGAAGCGCGGCTCCGGAGCTATCCGGAGGGAAGTGCCGCTTCCCGGCGTCTTTCGGCAGAAGCGGCGCTCCGGAGCGCTCTGCTGCCGCTCTACTGAGCTGTGCGCCAATTAGCCGCTTCTTCGCCTCCGAGAGGCAGAGATCGCGGTTGCTTGGAAGAGGCGAAGAACGAAGCCGCAAAGAAGCGGGCTTGTGTGCGAAACCTTCCGACTGCTGGAGGACGGTGGCTGCCGCTCTCCTGCCTCTTGAATTCACTCTCGGCAAGCGAATGGAAAGCGTTCCAGGACAACTTGCCTGGGTTTTTACTTGGTCCTGATGCATCCCACCTTGGCAAGTCTTGCTCGTCCCCAGAGGCTCCGAGATGCACAGAACACGGTGGCAGCTGCTGAAAAGAAGGGCAGCGGTGAGTTTGTCGACAAGCAAGAACATAGGCAGCTGACTGTGCTTGGGAAGGAGCAGCTGCCTGGTTTTGGCAATTGCCTTCACAGCGCCCAGAAGCCCGGTGCTCTGCTGCTTTGTTTTTCGCAGTCAGTGAATTGCACACTAGTGAATATTGGGGTTCCCAATATTCCGACAGAGACCTGCCCGGGCTTGCCTTGCTGCTGAGTCCAATGGCGGCAGGTGGGATGTTTCCTCCCCAGTGACACCCTTGGGTTACTCAGAGGCTGCGAGCAATATTCCTCAGTGGAGAGGCTTCAGGCGATGGTGAAGAAAGGAGGCACTTCTGCTAGAGCTTGATCCAGAGTCTTTATTTCAGCTACAGAGTTGTGGACCTGGTGGCAGCTCCAACAGAAGGGCCGGCCACGTGGCTGGATTGTCCTTTTAACCCGGGGGTAAGGGGAGGGGCAGGGACAGGTAGCCACCAACCAGGTGAGGGGGAGGGGTGCCAGGGGAGAAGGGGCACTTAGGTCTACCAATAGCCACAGGGGGCAGGGGGTATCTTTCAAATCTGCCAATCACTCGACCCCCTGGACCCCCTGTCTCACAGCCAGGGCTCATGGGGGTTGGGGCAGGGGGAGAGGGTTACTTTTGGGAGGGAGGAGACACACCGCAACAAATGTTAAAAAATAACTGATGGGATAATGTATTGAAGAATAGATAGTGGAATAAATTAGGATTACAACTGCTCTGATGTTTCTTCCTTGTTTAATCCCATCTTTAATTTGATTACTAACATAGTCTAAAGAATGCAATTAGATAAGAAATATTGCTCAAGCCAAATGATTTATAAAGAATAGGAGGAGGGATTGTGAAAAATGCATATTTTATGATTGGCTTTTCGCAAATATTAAATTGAATACTGTATGTATTATGTTATATTGATTAGAAGTGCTGTATTAACATTTTAATAGTATGGTATATGTAGTTTTGTAGTTAAAATAGAGCCTATGTATGTGGGGTTTTTTTTTACTAACTCAGGCAAGAGATGAGATGATGAAGAAACTCTTCACACAGAGATGACAATGATGGGGGCCCATAAAGAATTACTGCCTCCTTATCGGAAAAGACAAACATTCTTCCACCTTCTCTCCGTCTTTATGGAACCACCAGGATTAAGGGGAAGAACTTGACAAAAACCAGAAAAGTTCCTAATTTGCAAGGAATTTATGCATCATGTATGAGATGTATGAATATGCAACAGGCTACTGCTTTTAAAGATTATTCCTTTGTTCACAAGGCATGCTTATTGGGCTTAAGTGCCCGAGAGCATCCGGACGTCCGTAATTCTTTGCTTTTTATTGTCTTGTAATTGTTCTAACTCTAAATTTTCATTACTCTAATTGTATTACTATTTTTATAACCATTTTATTATTATTAAACTTTTAAAATTTTAAAAACCAAGTGATTGGCGTTTATAACACGGGACAAAGCCGCTAAACCTTCCAGGCTAATCCCTGCTCGCCATTAAACCTTCCCGCGCTAATCCCAGTCGGCAGCACAAAGGGAAAGCACAAAGAGCTCCGGCACAAAGGGCTCCGAGGGTGAGGAACAGGGGCAGTCGCCTCACGGGAAGGGCTGAGCACTGAGCAGGGCTGACACGGGAGCAGCAGGGTGAGCAGGAGGGCAAAAGCTGAAGAAATCCTTGTCGGGTTACCTGAACGTGGGCGACTCAGGGCTGGAGACAATTCGGCATCCTCGGCATCCCTGCCTGCAACGGGTGCACGGGGGGTGTCTCAGCTGTCAGGGTTTTCTCAGCTGCTCTTTCTCAGCTCTCAGACACTAATGCAAGCCTGTCAAGAGCTCCGTGTCTGCTGCTGCTGAGCGGGTTCCAGCCCATTATGTGCTGCCTTTTATGCCTTGTCACGAAACTACAAAAGTTCATTTAACAGCATATTAAAAGCTAAGAATAAGATTGTCTCATTTTTCTTTAACAGCTGCAAGTGCACCCTCTCGGGAGCTGCTTGGTGGAGAAGATGAATGCCTTCTCAGCTTTTACTGCCTCTGACTTCTCCTGATGTAAATACAGTGATTTCCTGTAATAAAATAATCAGATATTGTTTTTTTCTGTTCTGAACATTTCGGGCCATCCATGCATTTTGCAGGTGGAGGTCCGCAAAACATCTGTAAAAAATCTCTCCTTAACAAGTGAATTCTTTCAGACTGTAAGGCAAGCAGGGAGAGCAGCAGTCTGAAACAGCCTTTCCCTCTTTTGCCCACGTTTGGCACAGCCACAACGCCAGAGAGGGGTGCAGGTTTCCTGCCAGGCAGCCACGCAAAGCCAAACAGCCTTGGGGCCAAAACCTGGGAAAAGAGCAAACACCACTCTTCCCAAGGGTCGGGGGCTGCCACCTGTGAGGGGACAAAAGGCGATCTCGTTAAAAGCCAGCCTGAGGAGGGCAACAGGGAAAAGAATGAAATTCATGAAAACAGGGGAAAACGGATCCATTTCTTGCCTGGAGCGACCCCTGTCTCCCGTGCCTGCAGTGCTCCCCTCTGCCTCCGCAGGAATTCCAACGTGCGGGAGCAGCGACACCCAAGAAGCACTGCCAGAGCACTCTGGGTCTCTGTAACTCTGCGAGGGGCTTGGCAGAAGGGCCCTAAGTGATCCCTGCAGGATTTCTGTGCCGCTGAGAGCTGCAGCTGTGGCGCCAGCGCTGCCAGACCCCGCAGGGGCCGTGAGCGGAGCACAGGCAGCTCCTGCTCCCCTCTGGTTTTCCAGGAGCTGAACACAGGCAGCTCCTGCTCCCCTCACTCTGGTTTTCCATGAGCTGAGCACAGGCAGCTCCTGCTCCCCTCGATCTGGTTTTCCATGAGCTGAGCACAGGCAGCTCCTGCTCCCCTCGATCTGGTTTTCCATGAGCTGAGAACAGGCAGCTCCTGCTCCCCTCGATCTGGTTTTCCATGAGCTGAGTGACACACGGAGCTAGACTCTAAAACTCAGAGACAGAGTGAGTTTTAAAGTAGGTATGTTTATTCGGCCAGACGCATGTGGGACATTTTCCCAAATACATGCGTGCCCCTTGCTTACACACGTGTTCTTTTATCCCCTGGAGTGTTACATATGCATTAAGTTTCCCCATGGGTCATTTCCTGGCTCCCCTCCCTCTCCGCTCTGTATGCTAATCAGCTTGTCAGTCCTCTGCGCCTGCGCAGCTGTCTCTGGTGGTCGTCCCAGGCTTCGGGGGTCGTAAAAGGGATGAAGTAAGAATGGTCTTCTTCAGGCTGACTTTTCGACCCCACTGCTTTGCACATGCCCATTGATTCCTTGGCCACGGTCCAAGCCAGGGACCAGGATCCATCTGTTTCCAGAACATAAGGGGCCCCATTTTTCAGTTGTCTTTACACCCTGTATCCTGTTTTCCATATACATTCCTTCTCCTTATCAGGTCTCTCCTTGCTGCTCTGCACGTAGTCTCTTCCTTTCCCATAGGCCAGGATACGGTATATTCTCACGTAACCTAAGGATGTGGCCCTAAGCAATATCCATTATTTTATATGCCTATTACTATTCAATACCTTCTAATTTCTATGATTAATATCTTCTAGTTCTAACCCCATGTTTCAGTCCCCCCTTTTCAGCAAAATAGTAAATTCTTTTCCTTAGTACAAGCTCCAATCTCTACGATATGTGTCTCCCAATGCTTTACCATGTATCTGGGATAAAGAGGTTAGTATTGTTATTCGTTGTAACAATTTGCAATTCCAAATGAGTATCACAAAGGATAGTGTTAAACTTATACCCACTAATATTAGTAAAATAATAATGGGGTGACATAATGTATTTAGGATACCAGTTGCTGTGGGCGACCATCCAAAAAGTGAATCCCACCAACTGTGACTTGCATCTTGTTTCACTCTTTGCAGAATCTTGCTTATTTCTTTTATGTCATGATGGACAGTAATTAAGGTTTTCTCACCAGTTTTTTGAATATTCTCTAGAATTTTGACAAGGTCCTGATGTTTGATTAATTGTCTAATTAAAGTGAGGTTCATTCTAATAGGCGTGGGTGACAACCTGCGGTACATCTTATTGTTGGCATTAATTAGCTGATGAGACACAACTGGTGCCAAATACAGAAAGTCACACCCTGAAATCCTAACAAAGTTGCAAATACAAAAGTTAAGATAATTCTTACTGAGCAAAGTTACATTACCCTTATCTATTTCTATAAAAGTACACGCAGTTCTCAAACATACACAACCTTGACCAATATATACAAGTACAGTCCTTTGATTCGTATCCGGATGAATCTCAAAGTGACAAACACCTTGTTCAGTATCAAGACATATATCTTGAGCATCGATTGTGTTACTCTCACAAATGAACCCCTGTTGTTCCCAGGTAACGCAAGATTCTAGATTCACAGTTTGCCATTTTTCACCCACTCTCCGTGCCCATGCCCTGTGCTCCGAAGGGTAGAGCACTGACTGCTCATGATTCAGTCCCAGTGCTATAATAGGATGAATAACATAAACTGTGGCATTGCGTTCCATTGATCATCCGACACCTTATCCTAATTTCTTCTCCTATGGTTCCCTGAAGTGACCATATTCTTTGTCTCTGCCACTCTTGTCTTTCGTATGCTTGGTTTCTGTGCATGACTACAGTTGATAGATTCAGACTTTTTATGTCAGAGTATTTTCCCATGGATCCAGTGTAACAAGTAAAGGCTTGGGACCAAGGCCATTCAGCATTACTCTGGCTAGAGGTGGGTTTTAGTTCTAGGATTGTGATTAGGGTTGCTAACAAAACAATTCTCCTGGTTAGACTTTTGCAACCTAAATTGCTAAACACCCCCGACTGCAATATACTCATTTTGTTCGAGTGAACTTTAGTTTCAGTTCATTATCACCCGATGTTACTTTCCAAGGGGCCTCAGGAGCTTTCTTTACTCGAGAGTGGTGAATCCAGGTGTTCTGCTCTTGGATCTTAATCGCAGTGAACGTGGTGAGAAACACTTGGAACGGTCCTTCCCACTGCGGCTCCAAGGTCTTTTCTGTAAGAGACTTGACATACACATAATCCCCAGGCTGTATGTCATGCACTGGTCCATCTAGCCCTCTGCTCTGAGTTCCAGCCACGTGTTTTTCAATTTCTCTGAGCTGCTTACCTAAGGCCACCATGTAAACAGCCAGCCTTTCTTCCCCAATTTGGGTGGATATTCCTTTCTGTACACCATATGGTCTCCCATAGAGCATTTCAAAGGGGCTCAGCTTTGTTTTGGTTCTGGGCTTAGTTCGGAGTCGCAACAATGCTAGTGGGAGAGACTGGGGCCAAGGCAAATTAACTTTTTGCCCTAGTCTCACAATTTGTTGCTTAATCAAATGATTCATTTTTTCAACTTGGCCACTTGACTGGGGGCGATATGGTGTGTGAAGTTCCCAATCTATGCCCAAAAGCTGACTGACCTGTTGTACTATTTTAGAAATAAAATGAGGTCCCCTGTCTGAGGATATTGTGGCTGGAACTCCAAAGCGTGGTATTATTTCTTGTAACAGCACTTTTGTTACCTCCCGAGCTTTTGCAGTCCTGGTGGGGAAAGCCTCTGGCCATCCTGAAAAGGTATCTGTTAGTACCAACAAATATCGATACCCCCCTTTTCTTGGCAGTTCTGAAAAATCAATTTGCCACTGCTGACCAGGTCCATGGCCCTTTCCAATTTGGCCAAGTTTTGGTTTAGGGGTATTCTTAGGGTTAGTCTGGAGGCAAAGTTCACACTGCCTGGCTACCTGAGTGACAGTGGCATATAAGTTCCTAGCAATGATTTTTCCAGTCAAGTAGTTATGCAGGGCATCAATTCCCCAGTGTGTTTTCTGATGTTCCTCTTTTACTAATGCCCATAATAAATGGGAGGGGATAACTAGTTTCTTTTCTGCTGTAACAGCCCATCCCTCTTGGTTATACGTTCCCTTTTCATCTTCAATTAGCTTTCTGTCCTTCTTATCATACACTGGCTTACCTTCTAGGGAGATTTGGCCATCAGGAATTAAGGGTCCCTCCACTGTTACCTCACCTTTTGCTGCTTCTTTTGCCTCTCTGTCCGCCAGCTCGTTTCCCTCTTCCAATTCTGAGTTTCCTTTTTGATGTGCTTTAATGTGCATGATTGCCACCTTTTCAGGCAGTTGGACTGCTTCCAATAGTTGTAGTATCTCTTGCGCATGTTTAATGTTCTTTCCCTGTGAGTTTAATAGTCCTCTTTCTCTCTAGATAGCCCCATGTGCATGCACCACTCCAAATGCATATCTTGAATCTGTATATATGTTTATTCTTTTTCCCTTTGATAACTCTAATGCCCGAGTCAGGGCAATTATTTCTGCCTTCTGTGCAGAGGTACCTGCTGGTAATGGTCCTGATTCGATTAGATCCCTTGATGTGGTAACTGCATACCCAGCATGTCGCTTTCCACTGATGACGTAGCTGCTTCCATCAGTGAACCATGTTTCCGCATCATCCAGAGGGGTGTCCTTCAGGTCTGAGCGGCTGGAATAAGTGGCTTCGATGGTCTCCAGGCAATTGTGATGAATTGGTTCTCCTTGGTTCCCACTGAGAAAGGAAGCTGGGTTGACAATGTTAGTTACCACTATCTCAACATCATCTTGTTCTACCATGATAGCTTGGTATTTCAGAAATCGTTGTGGGGAGAGCCAGTGGCCACCCTTGGTTTCTAGGACTGAGGATACTGTATGAGACACTAGCACAGTCATCTTCTGGCCCAGGGTGAACTTACGGGCTTCCTGAATGTTCAGTACAACTGCGGCCACTGCTCTGAGGCAACCTGGCCATCCTTTCGCTGCTGCATCTAGCTGTTTAGAAAGGTAAGCAACTGCCCTTCTGTATGGGCCCAGGTCCTGTGCCAGTATTCCCAGGGCAATTCCCTGTTTCTCATGAGAGAAGAGAAAGAATGGTTTACTCACGTCTGGAAGTCCTAGAGCTGGAGCTGACATGAGGGCCTTTTTCAGCTGACCAAAGGCCTGTGTGGTTTCTTTTGTCCACTGAAGTCTCTGCTTCCATTTGCAATGAGTGAATACAGAGGTTTCACGAGCAATCCGTAGTTGTATATCCATAGTCTGCACCATCCTGTCATACCCAGGAATGTTCTCAGTTCCTTTATCGTCTGAGGTTTTGGGGTTTGGCATATTGATTCTATGCGTTCTTTCCCCAAAGTCCGTTGTCCAGCACTGATTTCATACCCCAGGTAGATCACCTTCTGTTTTACCACCTGAGCCTTTTTCTTTGACACCCTCTATCCCTGGAGCCCCAAAAAGTTTAAAAGGCTTACCGCCCAAGCCACGCACCCTTCTTCTGTGGGGGTGGCTATGAGGATGTCATCTACATACTGCAACATTTTGCCTTCTCCTGGTGGGGCTTCCCAGGATTCCAAATCCTTTGTGAGTTGTTCTCCAAACAGGGTGGGCGAGTTTTTGAAGCCTTGTGGTAAAACTGTCCATGTGAGCTGAGTTTTGCGTCCACTTTTGGGATTTTGTCATTCAAATGCAAAAATTTTCTGGCTGGTTTCATGGAGAGGGAGGCAAAAGAAAGCATCCTTCAAATCTAAAACAGTGAACCAAGTTAGTTCTGGTGTTAAACATGTCAACAAGGTGTAGGGGTTGGCTACCACAGGGTAGAGATCCTCAGTGATCTTGTTAACAGCCCGTAAATCCTGCACGATCCGGTATGTCCCATCAGGTTTGCGGACAGGCAGGATAGGAGTGTTAAAATCGGACTGGCATTCTTTCAATAACCCCAGCTATAAGAAATTTTCAATTATCGGGCTAATTCCTTCTCTATCTTCTCTCCTCAGAGGATACTGCTTAATTCTAACTGGTTGTTTTCCTTCCTTGAGCCTAATTTGTATTGGTGGTGCATTTCTTGCCCTCCCTGGTACGTTGGAGGCCCATACTCCCGGGAAGACTTGATTCAGAATCTCTTCACTAATTTCTTCTTTAGCCTTAATGGTTGTCAGTATTAAGCTCAGCACTTCTACATATTTTTGTTCATTCACCTCCAGAATAACTTCCCCATTTTTAAATGAAATAGTTGCCTCCAGTTTCTCCAATAAGTCTCTCCCTAGGAGAGATTCTGGGGAATTGGGCATGTATAAGAATTTATGGATGCCCCACTGTTTTCCATATTTGTATTTGAGTGGCTTGCAAAAATATGCTATCTCAGGTTGGCCAGTTGCTCCCCTGACCCTGACATAATCATTCCCTACTGGCACCAGAGCTTTGTTTAAAACTGAAAATGTTGCTCCTGTATCCACCATGAATTCCACCTCTTTCCCTTCCTCCCCCAGTTTCATTTTTATAACCAGCGGATCTCCTGGGGTAAGGTCCCCCGGTCCCCTTCAATCACTTTCTGTGTGAGCAACCACCACCTCCCTTCCCCGGTTCCCTTTCCCATTTCCTTTTCGTTCAGGGCACTCGTTTTTCCAGTGTCCAAGTTTTTTGCAATTTGCACACTGATTTTTACCCAACCGGGGTGGTCCTTGCCTAGGTGGTCTTTGTCTCTGCCCCCCTTTATTTTCTTCTTTTATTACAGCCATTAATTTTCTCATTCCTTGCCTATATCCTTCTTCTCGATTGCTGAAAACCCTCCATGCTTCTTCTAGCAAGACCTCCAACTTCCTTTCCTCTCCCCTCTGGAGTCTCTGAAGTTTCCTCCTGATATCTTGACTAGATTGCCCTATAAAATAAACTTGCTAGCTGCTGTGTCCCTACCTCTGATTCAGGATCTAATGATGTATAACGACACATTGTGTCTCTTAAGCGATCCAAAAACTCAGAAGGACTTTCAGAGGGATTCTGTTTAATTGCATATAAAGCTGACCAATTTATAGTCTTGGGGATGGCCCGCTCCACTCCCTTTGCTATCCATTCTTGGTAGTGACGTAACTTTTTTATTTGCTCCTCATCATTTGGGTCCCATTTTGGGTCTTGGAGGGGAAAGAAGTTCTTAACATCCACTTCTTTTGCTTTGCAAAAGCTTTCTGCCAAGTCTCCTGCTGCTTTTAAAACTAGCTGTCTTTCTGTGTCTGTCAATGCATCCAACAATAACTGAATATCTGACCAGTCTGGGTTATGCTGCTTAATCATGTATCTTAACCTTTTAGCTGCTCCTATTGGGTCACTTCTATAGTTTTTGGCAACTCTTTCCCAACCTTCTAAATCAATTGTAGAAAAGGGGACTTTTATCAACACCTTTTTCTTCTCAGGTCCTATTGCTTCCCTTAAAGGGGCTTGTATGATTTCCTTTGTTTGTTTTCTAGTCCGAGATGCTATGGGACTGCCTGCACCCTCATCACTATCACTCTCAGGCAATGGTGGATACGATATAGTCTGTAACTCAGAGGTGGATGGGGGAGCAGACGGTCCAGCCTGTCTCTCCTCCAAGGGGGCTGAACCTGTTCCTCCCCTTAGTCCCCTTTGCTCCACAGGGGGTGACACCAATAAATCCAACAACTCCTGCGTTTGTGTTTCTGCTTGATAAACCTTATCACGATGTGTGCAATGTTGGTTTATTGAGCAGGTGCTACAACATCATTTAGGCTGCTTCCTATTAGCTTTGCCTTCCCTTTCTAGGGCTAATACCAGGGGGTCAGAAGGGGCCCTGATCCCACAATCCCTCTGCCATTCAGGGTGATTTCGGAGGGAGAAAAACATATCTGCATATGAAACTTCAGTCCACTTACCCTCACGTCTAAGAAATAGCATTAGTTCCAATAAGGTATCATAATCTAGGCTCCCAGTCGGGGGCCATCTGGCTCCGTTTTCCAGACGATACAAAGGCCACCACTGGCTACAGTATTTTACCAGGGTGTGTTTGGACTCAACACCCCCCGAGCCTGTAATCTTCTTCCAGTTAGCTAAAATGCAGCCCAGAGGGCTTGCCTTGGGAATTTCTCTGCTCTCTCCCAATCCCATTATTTTCTTATCTTATGGCTTTTATCCAGATCTTTCTCACACTCTTACACAGTCTTTTCCTAATCCCATTCTCCTAGCTCCAGATCTCTGGAATTAAATAGATCTTAAAAAAAACAAAACACCCTTTAAAATTTCTAGCTCTGGATTCTCCTGACTCTGCAGCTTATACTGAGCACAGTAACTGTGTCGCATACATGACGGGCAGTACCACCACTCCCTGCAGGTCCTGCACTCAACCAGCTCCCACTCTAGATATTGCCCTTGTCAAAACAGAGGGTCCTAAGGTTCAAATCCAAAACCACTGGGGGAAAAGGATCCCCTCCAGCTGTCCTGCCACGGCTAGTAAAGTACACTAAACAAACCTTAAAAGCAATACTCACAGCAAAAACATCAAACAAATAGCAGTAGCTGAGAACATTTATCAGAGCAGGCCTCACAACGAAATACTTTACACAAAATACTCACAACAAAACCTTTGACAGCATTAAGCAAACCTAATACTCACAGCAAAAGCATCAAAACAGCACTAATAGTGCTTCAAAAAAATGCAATATCCAAAAACGACGCAAGGAGTTCAAAGAGTCCACACAAAGTTGCCACAATTATAACTTTTGACGCAAGCATCAGAAATATGCCACAGTTTCCCAAACACGAGTTACTTCACACAAAACCTTTAAAACTCACACATATGCCCAGACAGCAACAAAGCTCACACACACATAAGTGCAAAATTCACACACATAAACACGAGTTACTTCACACAAAACCTTTAAAACTCACACATCAGTGCAAAATTCACACACATAACAGACAAAACTCACATACACCTAGACAGACAAAACTCACACACACATATCACAAACCCAGACAGCAACCATACACCAAGGATTCAGTGAATCCTCACCCGCTGCCTTTCCGTTGGTCAGCGGCCCTAACCGATAGCTGCCCTTTCAGCTACCGGTTACCTGCAAGTCCAAACCAAACCAAGACCATGCTCTATGCGGTCAGACGTCTCTGATCGGCTTACTAGCAGTCACTACGGGCCCCCCCCTTTTTAAAAGATACATACCGTTTCTCCACTGGTTAGGAGGTCGTTCTCTGCCCCCACAGTAAGCGACACGAGAAGCGGAGTTCCTCCAGAGAAATCCTGGGGCGCGCCTTAGGAAGTCCGCCCCCGAGCCGATCCCACGGCTGGCAGAGAAGTCCCTTCGTGGTCGCCAATTGACACGCGGAGCTAGACTCTAAAACTCAGAGACAGAGTGAGTTTTAAAGTAGGTATGTTTATTCGGCCGGACGCATGTGGGACATTTCCCCAAATACATGCGTGCCCCTTGCTTACACACGTGTTCTTTTATCCCCTGGAGTGTTACATATGCATTAAGTTTCCCCATGGGTCATTTCCTGGCTCCCCTCCCTCTCCGCTCTGTATGCTAATCAGCTTGTCGTTTCTCTGCGCCTGCGCAGCTGTCTCTGGTGGTCGTCCCAGGCTTCGGGGGTCGTAAAAGGGATGAAGTAAGAATGGTCTTCTTCAGGCTGACTTTTCGACCCTACTGCTTTGCACATGCCCATTGATTCCTTGGCCACGGTCCAAGCCAGGGGCCAGGATCCATCTGTTTCCAGAACATAAGGGGCCCCATTTTTCAGTTGTCTTTACACCCTGTATCCTGTTTTCCATATACATTCCTTCTCCTTATCAGGTCTCTCCTTGCTGCTCTGCACGTAGTCTCTTCCTTTCCCATAGGCCAGGATACGGTATATTCTCACGTAACCTAAGGATGTGGCCCTAAGCAATATCCATTATTTTATATGCCTATTACTATTCAATACCTTCTAATTTCAATGATTAATATCTTCTAGTTCTAACCCCATGTTTCATGAGCACAGGCAGCTCCTGCTCCCCTCACTCTGGTTTTCCAGGAGCTGCTATCCCCAGGAGAGGCTCTACCGAGGAGCAGTGAATGCAGGAGGAGATGGACGTGTTTCCTGGCGATTCAGCCCAGTACGGAGCCCAGCACTGCTGGCTGCTACTGCCCTGGGTGAGGGAAGGACCCGTGGCTCAGAGCAGCGGCCTCAGGGCGCAGTCACACATCAGAGACAAACTGAACTTGGTGAGAGGGGTTTCCATCCTTTTATCGGTGCTGCAGGCAGAGAGAAGGCGGAGGCGCTGCGCGTCTTACAGCCAGGAGGCGAGCACGTCCTGCTGCGGGTTCTCTGTACAGAGCCATCGCCCCTTGACGTGGCCACCGATGGCAGAGGGCTATGTTATAAATGCCAATCACTTGGTTTTTAAAATTTTAAAAGTTTAATAATAATAAAATGGTTATAAAAATAGTAATACAATTAGAGTAATGAAAATTTAGAGTTAGAACAATTACAAGACAATAAAAAGCAAAGAATTGCGGACGTCCGGATGCTCTCGGGCACTTAAGCCCAATAAGCATGCCTTGTGAACAAAGGAATAATCTTTAAAAGCAGTAGCCTGTTGCATATTCATACATCTCATACATGATGCATAAATTCCTTGCAAATTAAGAACTTTTCTGGTTTTTGTCAAGTTCTTCCCCTTAATCCTGGTGGTTCCATAAAGACGGAGAGAAGGTGGAAGAATGTTTGTCTTTTCTGATAAGGAGGCAGTAATTCTTTATGGGCCCCCATCATTGTCATCTCTGTGTGAAGAGTTTCTTCATTATCTCATCTCTTGCTTGAGCTAGTAAAAAAAAACCCCACATACATAGGTTCTATTTTAACTACAAAACTACATTTACCATACTATTAAAATGTTAATACAGCACTTCTAATCAATATAACATAATACATATAGTATTCAATTTAATATTTGCGAAAAGCCAATCATAAAATATGCATTTTTCACAATCCCTCCTCTTATTCTTTATAAATCATTTGGCTTGAGCAATATTTCTTATCTAATTGCATTCTTTAGACTATGTTAGTAATCCAATTAAAGATGGGATTAAACAAGGAAGAAACATCAGAACAGTTGTAATCCTAATTTATTCCACTATCTATTCTTCAATACATTACCCCATCAGTTAGTTTTTAACATTGTTTTCCCACTTTTGGACCGGTATCTGGGTTATTTCTTTAATTCTAATGCCTGAGCGGCTTTGTTTGTTATCTTCTCTATGACTGCTTGGAGTCTTATAATACGATTCAGTATATAATTTGGGTTTAATACAGAGGTAGATTGCTGTGCTGATTTCACTTTTTTTTTTACTAATGGCCTTTTTGCCTAATTTTGGACTGTATTCCTGAAATCAAATGTAAAACAAATCCATCTCTCTCATTTTGGACATTCAATGCCTCATCTATTACCACTTTTTCCTAAGTTCCTTGTAATTCAATATTTTTCCCCATTTTTCCTGCAGGTACTCAGTTTGGATGGGTTATGACAGTGGCTGTTGACATGGGGGTGTGTAACAAAAAAGGAACTTTGGTTTCTTTCCATGTAATATTTTTTTGTAGCATTTGTGACACGATCTTGCCAGTATCTCAAAAGGTAAAAGACAACAAATGAGAGACAGAAACAGGAATAACAGAGGTCTGGTATGGCTTATACCCCCACCTCCCCTGCCTATGGAGTTGCTTCCCATAGCAGGTATGTGTGATCTTCTCGGTGGCGAGTACAGTGGTCAATCCAGGCTTGCCCTCTGTTTCCTTTGTTACTCTTTTTACTAAATATTTTTAGGCAAGTCCTTTTCAACACTCTTTAACTGAGGTTTCTTACCATTCCTCAAGTATCTCTCAGTCAACAGGCACTGATAATTCCCATCTACAAAACAAAGTTATTACCTCAGTTGCTTTGAGTTCTATCTCTATAGGGGATAGATTCAGTACTCAATACTTATTGCAATGAGAACATAGATTTTGTGAGCTCCAATGCCAATTATTCTCATAATTTGAACATTTACTTATAACCCAGTTAGCGTGTCCAGCACTGGGATGAATCAAATAAAGTATACAGTATAATACTGATGGTTATTTCCCTTCTTCTTTGTACACGTCACAGGCTAAGGCCAGAATGTGAGAACTCTGATTAAAATAATCTTGATCTTCCTGTTTGAAGTGGTAATGTTCCTCTCCTAAGGAGGTGTCGGAGGCATCTGAGGACTTATTTAGGCAGTGCTTAAAACCAGTGATGTAAGCTTTGCCTTATTTCTCAGTTAGGTGTTATTTTTTTGTACTTTCCTTGGTTCATTTGGGTTTTCCCAGACTATTACCACCCAGTCCCAGTCGAAAGTCAATTTGATATCACCCGGTTTAGATGTGATAGTCCATTCTTCAAGGTTCTTCACAAGTTCTTTGATTTTGCTGTCGTGAATTCACCCTCTTTCCGTGGTTCAGATTGCTGCTTTAGTGGTACCTGGAAAGGACTTCTTAATAACACAGTGTTAAAAGAAAGACAATACTGCATTAACTTTTACCATTAGTTTTCTTCAAAAGTTTCTGGGTTTAACTAAAAGCTTTTTCTACAGCTGCTTCTTCTTCTTGTATCCAGCTATTTTAATAGCTGTAGAGGCCAATTCTTCTTCTTGTGAGCTATAAGTAGTTAAATAGAAAGACCAGGCCAATTTTAACACGACATGTATCACATCTCTTGTTTTTTACTTTTTGGGCAACATTTAACTCATTCTTCAGAACAAAAAGCCTCCTCTTCTTAACAACAAAAACCAGAAAGAGAAAAGAGTTCTTGCTTAAACAAATAAATCACTTTGTGAAAGTCAGCTATCTCTGCCTTGATCTTATCTCTAGTGGTGGTCCCTTTCTTTTATTTATTTATTTATTTATTTTTAACAGTCTTGCGTTTAACTCTGTCCTTCACCTCCCTCTCTCTTTTTCTCTCCCTCTCTTTCTCTCTCTTCACATTTTAACATCCACATTCCAGCATCAGTCCACCTTCTAACATCAGTCCACATTCCAATGTCTCAGAGGGATAAGTCTGCCAACCACCCCTCCCCCTTTTTCAACTTCTTTACAAATTAAATTACTTTTGTTATGTGCGTTTGGCAAGCATGCAATTCATGGCACTCTCCACCAAGGCTACTAGCCACTCACAGCTGACACAGTGCCAAAACTAAAGACTTGTTTTTTTTATCACAATTTTTTTCTATTCACAAGCTCAAAAAGGTTGTAAGAACAAGGTAAACAACAACCCACTTCCAAAGTGACCCTACTTGCACCAAAAAATTTAAGACAATGTTAGTTAGTGCAATGCAATTTGCAATGAAGCCAAGGTTTGATTTGGGAAGGGCATCTGAGGACACAGAGCATGAGTTTTACAAATCCATATTTTGAAGAGAGAATGGACAAAACATGAATACAGTGGGGGGAGACAGAAAGTAAGGAATTTGTCTCTGCAATACCTTCTCTTTGACTGCTAGGAAACGCTGTTCAAAGAGGCTCCTGTGGTACAAACAATAATTGGATGGCAAGAGGCACTCTTGAATTTAAGCTTTAATGTCACAATAGGAAACAGCACCTGAGCACTGCAGTGGTGAAGCACCCTGCCTGCAAACTCACTAGAGGCAAGCTACTGCTGCCACGCTGCAGGGCTACCTGCAGCACAGAAGGAATCACAACCAAGCCCTCCCTGCAGGCCTGGGTAAACCACACAAGGAACCCACAACTTCTTCATAGCTGTCTAACTCATTCCAGAAATAAAGCTACAGCAAGCAGAGATTCCCCCCCACCATCTTTTTTTTTTTTTTAATGTGTGTGTGTCACACACCCACAGTGATGCTGAAAGTAACAAATTAATAGCTTACATTAGAAGATACTGAAACCTTTTCTTCATCCAGCTTTGTGTGTTCCCATTTATATATGTAGCCATCTCCAATTCGAGGTCAAAAAATGAGCCTTATTTTTCAAAAGTGCTATGCATGCACAACTCTAGCTGCTATTCTAGGTGCACTGCAAGTAGTCAGCACTTCCAGAAACACAAACAAAACAAAAAACTAAAAAAAGCAAAACACATTTGGGTACATGTAAAAGGACTGGCTGGAAGAAAAAATGTTTCTCATTGACCTGCCAAGTAGCTGGTGTTACCTTTAGTTTAACTTTACACACTGAGAACCATGAGATTGAATGGCTTCACATAGATTCAAAATAAATTAAAAGTAGGTCTGGCTATGTCACAGCTGTAAACTAGTTTCTCAACTTTAGAGTATAGCAAGTTACAAATTTCAAGATGAAAAATCACAATGCAAATTGGGAGAAATAATTTAAACTACTTGTACACAGTAATGGGAAAAGAATTAGCTGAATCAACAGCTCAATTAAAACATTTGCTCAGTATGAAGCATCCTTCCCTATTTCCTTCTCTAGCCCAAACTTCCTTGTTAATTTTTTTTTCCTTGTTACTTTTACAGTATCTTTGCTCACACTATAATATTTTGGAATATTTAACAGACAGGTTTTTTTGCCCCTGTGTCTACTACAAATTCTAATTCTTTTTTCTTGGGGACCCACTTTTAAAGTTATCACAGACTCTAGATGGTATTTTTCCCTTAAAAAAATAGAGCCTCTAATATCCCTATTCTTCTTCTTTGCTCATCTCTCAGAAGATTTTCAGATCTGTTGCTCTCTTAGGACAATCTCTCTTATAATGTCCTTTGCTCTTACAGTAAAAGCAGACATTCCTGGAATGCTCCTGAGACTTGGTTTGTATTGGGGTTTTATTTTTTTCTGTTCCCCTGTCTCTACTACTCTCATATCTAGGAGTAGTATTTGTGTGTTTTTGATTTTTTTTCTTGTAATTGTTTTCTCACATGGTGACTGCCACAATCCTTGCTTTTAGTTTGGCTTTGGCCATAGACTTTCTGAGCCTCCTTTAATAAATCATCTAATGACTTGTCATGCTGATCTTCAATTTTTTCCATTATCTGGCCAAGCACAAAGTTAATCTTTAACAAAGCTTTTCTCACATCAGTCTCA
The DNA here is from genome assembly GCF_031753505.1 of Anomalospiza imberbis. Lineage (NCBI taxonomy): Eukaryota > Metazoa > Chordata > Aves > Passeriformes > Viduidae > Anomalospiza > Anomalospiza imberbis. Next base: position 7,528 of record NW_027099789.1, on the reverse strand, counting down.
GGATCCATTCTGGAATGTTGCCTTATATTTCTCCCAAGTCTGTCCAACCATTCAGTTGGAGCCTCCCCTTTCCTTTGTTGTGCCTCAAAAGTCCCTTCAGCATTTTGCCCTCGAGATGATGCCCCTTTTTTTCTCTTGATTATTAAATTACAATACTCATTCATATGTTTTCTCCCCTCTTCATTATTTCGACCCTGCTCAGGAGGTGCAGTTGGCATTTTGTCCTCTCCAGGGAGGGGATGTGGTTTTTCTTTACTCCCGGCTTCTTTGCTTGCAATTTTGATCATTTCCCTTTCTTCTGGAGAAAATAGTATCTTTATTATCGACCACATTTCTTCCCAGGTATAAATGCTTGAACTTAAAAATTGGTCTAATTGTTCAGCAGTGCTTATGGGATCCTTCAAAATCCCTTTGATTTCCTCTTTAAAATTCCTGACCTCAGAAGAAGTTAAAGGAGCATTTACAAACTCAGTTCCACCCCCTCCCATTGGGACCTCTCTTAGTGGAAACAGATCCCAGTCTTTTTCTATAGCCTTTCTCCCGTGTTGTGAGGAAGAGTCTGGAGAATGTTGTTTTCTAACTGAACTTCTCGTGTTCTTATAAGGGGCGTCCTCCAGGTGCGAGATTTTTGGGCTACAGCTGCAGTTACCAGGGGAACGGAGCTCAGGGGAGCATGGGCAGGGTTCGCTGCCGGAACCGCCAAACGAGGGGGCATTTCCAGGGGATACCAGCCGGGACCATGGTTAATGGAGGCTGGGTCAGCTGTTCTCAGCAGAGGCGAAGCAGCAGCGGCGGTGCCCAGAGCAGATGGCACGGTCAGAGTCGCTGGGGATGGGGCAGAGGAAACAGCCGCAGGAGGAGCTGCCAAGGATGGGACAGACGGGACGGACGGGACGGACGAGAGCCCGCCAGGCGCGGCCGGCGGAGTGGCCATGGACCAGCCGGGTGGGATGGGGGCAGGGACCGGTTGGGCAGCTGCGAGCAGCGAGACGGGGACTGGTACAGAGGCTGCGGGCGGCAAAACAGGCACCGGGACAGGCGCCGGCACTGGGGCCGGCGGAGCCGAAGCGAGCGGCTCGCTGGGACCTGGGACAAATGCCGGGATTGGGACAGACGGAGCTGAAACAAGCGGCGAGCCAGGGCCCAGGACAAGCGGCTCGACTGCGAGTGGTGTGGTTCTCTCTTGTTCCACTCCCTTTTTCCCTTTTTCTTCCTTTTTACTGGTTTTCTGTCCCATTTTTTTTTCCCAAAATCTTATCTATTCATTCCATGCTCTTTTTTTTTTTTCCTCACATTTTCTAACAACCTAAATACTACCTTCTTTCAACTACCCATGCAAAAAATCCTTTCTCTCACAAACCATTCGACATAATACACCTCCCTTTAAAAAAATAAAGCTCAAAATAAACTATCTACATTACATATCTTCCACTCATTTCCATTTACTCACCTTTATCTCTCGCTCACTCTCACTCACATTCACACCCTCAAGCCTGTTCATTTATACTTCTGGACTTCACAATACTGTTACATATACTTTAATTCGTGCACACTTACTCACTTTTATTTAACTCAAAACAAACAATCTGCATTGCATATCTTCCACTAATTTCTATTTACTCACCTTTATTTTCCACTTACTTTCGCACACACATCTACACCCTCAGGCCTGTCCATTCATACTTCTACATTTCCCTTTATTTTATTGCACAGAGGAAGGAAACGTTAGCAAACCTCTTAGACTTACACAAAGGGATTTCTGTTGCCAGAGAATCGTGAATCATGTAAGCCCCCACCCTGACCCCTTCCACCTCCCCAAGGTTTGGCTATCCCTCTTCCCTAGAGATAGCCTCAGAGCCAGGGGTTCGGACCTCCGTACCTTGCCCGATCTGGACTCCCCACACCCCCTCCCCCAGGGGGAATGGGTTAGCCGACTACTTTACGCAGCCGCGGTGCTAAAAGGTCCTACGATACTGAGACATCCTTGCTTTGGGGGCAGCCTCTCTGGGTTTCAGTACCGCTGGGCCTCTGGGAAGTGCCCTGAGTTACTCAATCCTGGGTGCTCTCGAAGGTTAATATCTCAACTCAGCAGACTTTTTCACTCAAGTTTTTGCAGGGTTTTGCCTAAGCTCCCACCCTCAGGGTACTTGTTGGTGCGGGACCCACCGTCGCGTACACAACAAGTAAAGGTACCTTTTGTTTGCCTCCAATTCACCTTTGAGGCTGGCTGCAGTCACAACTTCCCCCTCACGCCCAGGGGAACAAGGCTAGTTTTGTGGATTTTGCCTAAGCTCCCACCCACAGGGTACTTGTTGGTGCGGGACCCACCCTCACGTACACAACAAGAAGGTACCTTTTGTTTCACCTAATAGGTGTTACTGGCCAGTGTTGGTATTCTTGGATATCCCTCAATCTAGCTGTGTTGTCCAAAGCAGAATTTTTAGGGGCCCCTCCCACACATTTTACCTTTTGAATTTTTTTCCTCCAATTAATTATGCCAAGAAAACCCTCTTTTTACCTTTTATTCTTCTCTAATTAATTATGCCAAGAAAACCCTCTTTTTACCTTTTATTTTACCTTTTGTTTTACCCAATGGATTATACCAGAAACACCCTCGGCTTCTTCTCTCCAAGGGGTCCCACTCTTTCTCCGAGACGCAATCCCAATTTTCCCCGGGGGGGATTCTTTCACTCTTTTATCATTCGCTTCGTCTCTGTACTGGCCGCTTTTCTTGCGAAAAAGACGGAAACACAGAATGGGAGACTGCCGCACTCACTTAACAGGTCTGGGGTAACCAGCCCGCCTCTCATTCACACACATTCATCCCCCCTTATCCACCCCATCCCAACAAATACTTACCTATCCCTTGTCCTTGTGTCTTTGTTCTTCATGTACACTTTGGTCTTAGGGGCTAATTACCGTGGTTTTAGGGAATCCTTTCCCTTTTCTTTGTTTTATTGTCTCCTTTTGTCCATTGGATCGTAACCTGCATCCCTCGGTAGCACCAGGGGAGCACAGTGAGGCTGCCTAATCAGGGCAGGATGCGTCTTCCTCACTCTGACTCTCCTTAGGCACCGGCAGAGAGGTGTTAGGAACCATCCTCTGCTACCATTTGTTATAAACGCCAATCACTTGGTTTTTAAAATTTTAAAAGTTTAATAATAATAAAATGGTTATAAAAATAGTAATACAATTAGAGTAACGAAAATTTAGAGTTAGGACAATTACAAGACAATAAAAAGCAAAGAATTACGGACGTCCGGATGCTCTCGGGCACTTAAGCCCAATAAGCATGCCTTGTGAACAAAGGAATAATCTTTAAAAGCAGTAGCCTGTTGCATATTCATACATCTCATACATGATGCATAAATTCCTTGCAAATTAAGAACTTTTCTGGTTTTTGTCAAGTTCTTCCCCTTAATCCTGGTGGTTCCATAAAGACGGAGAGAAGGTGGAAGAATGTTTGTCTTTTCTGATAAGGAGGCAGTAATTCTTTATGGGCCCCCATCATTGTCATTTCTGTGTGAAGAGTTTCTTCATTATCTCATCTCTTGCCTGAGTTAGTAAAAAAAAACCCCACATACATAGGTTCTATTTTAACTACAAAACTACATATACCATACTATTAAAATGTTAATACAGCACTTCTAATCAATATAACATAATACATATAGTATTCAATTTAATATTTGTGAAAAGCCAATCATAAAATATGCATTTTTCACAGCTAAAATAACCACGAGGCATAAAAACAGGTTTGCCATCTTGCCCTGAGTGGAAATGGTGAGCAGATACAAGCACCCAGTCCTAAATGCCGATGGATTACCGTACAGATGCAAGAAAAAAGGGTCATGCAAACCTACCCATGATACATGCTAGGGGCTTTTCTGAGTGAAACCATAGAAGTCAGTAGTAATTATGAAAATATGCTCCTGCCGTTAGGCACTCACGACTCGGTTTCAGTGGCAACATTGCAGGTTGGGTGTTTCACCTTAGACCGAGTGCCAGCACTGAAAGCATCCATTTGCTTTAGTGTTTTAAAACTCACATGGTTACGTGAATAAAAACCCTAGGATGTCTTTTTTTTTTTTTTTAACTAAAGAACTTTTTGATCAATGCCAACAACGTATGTGTCATCCCCTCACTTTTTGGCAGCTGCTAGGCTTTAACCTGGAAAAATCGTAAACGTGATCAACAACAAAATAAAGAACTCTTCTGTTAACTACTGTTCCCTAAACAGAATATCACAAATCAGCTGGAATTTTAAAGTTGCTACAAGGTAAATATTTTTTTAACTACTAGAAGGAATTTCAGATACAAATATATATATAATATATATTCTGCATACAAAAGGCTCCCATGAGGCTGATCACCAAGATGCCACAACAGGAAGGAGAGCTTCAAAGGAAACAAACCCAATCCTGTGAAGTCTCTACGAAGCAATGTACCTTCGACTTCAGGCACTGTATTATGACAACCGAGTTCTGGAAATAACTGAAATCCGAATCCTGCATGTTCGGACGCTTTCTGCTAAGAGCAAGGCGGCAAACACAATTTTAAAACCTGTTTGTAGAAGATTAAACCGAAGGAAAGTAAAACATAACTTCAGGTTACAAACAGAACCGTATTGTACAAGGCGGTCTTCCGGGGCGGCGGCGGGCTCAGTCCAGGGGCTGGGGGTCGGCGATGGGCATGGTGTGCAGCACCTCGTCCAGCAACTGCAGCGCGCGGTGCAGGTGGATCTCGATCCAGCACGGCGTCTCCTTGATGCTCTGCTGCAGGTAGTCCGGGCCCCAGCCCTTCACGAAGCTCATCCGCAGGATGCACAGGCGCCGCAGGTCATCCACGCCCATCCCGGCTGCGGCTGGCAGACCTGCCAGGACAGGTGGGTCAACAGCCGCCTGGCAGGCACACCTGGCCTGTCACACCTGGCCTGTCACACCTGGCTGTCACACCTGTCCTGTCAGAACCACGGGACGGGTTTGAAAATGCCACCACTCCCAGCTGACAGAGCAGAAAGATAAACACGGCTGGCAAGTTTCAAATCACAAGTATGGCTAAGACAAAAAAAAGCTACAAACTTTCCTCAAAATGCCTTCAGCAATTTGCAGGGCAGCACAAGGAATCCTGTGGCACACAAAGCAGCCTGAGTCCTGTAAGCACTCACACCTCTGAAAGTACTCTGGAACAACTTCAAGAATACAGAATTTAGGAACTGAAAAAACGCCAGCCCAGAATAATAATAATAAAAAAGAGAGAGAAAAAAAACACCCTCAGCCTTCCTCACGAGCCTTAACTGTAGGTGCTCCCACACCTGGCCACGGACTGTGCTGGCAGCCCCCAGCCCTGGGCAGGGTCAGGGTCAGGGACAGGGCTGGCAGCCCTCAGCCCTGGGCAGAGACAGGGACAAGGACAGGGCTGGCAGCCCTGCTGTGCCCTGGGCAGGGACAGGGCTGGCAGCCCCCCAGCCCTGGGCAGGGTCAGGGCCGTGCTGTACTCACTGATGGCCGGGGCGATGCCTCCCACGGAGCCCAGCCCCGGGATGTTGCCGGCCACGGCAGCGGCCTGGGCGGCGGCTGCGGCCTGGGCGGTGGCCGCCTGCTGCTGCATCTGGCGGTGGCACTGGCGCAGGTCGAACACCTGGGAACACAGAACATGCAGAGCTCACACCTACCCACACCAGTCAAGCCCACCCCAGCAGCCTGCACGCCTTCGCCCTCCCTGGGCACCCAGCTGGGAGCACCAAACCTCCCCCCACCCGCTAATTTCTAACAGTTTGATTCCTAACCCAGCAGAGCCCGTTCTCACAGGCTCCTCTCACGGTGTCACCACCACTGGCAAGATCAAACCTGCTCAAAGCAGGACCTTGTGCAGACCGCAGTCTGAAGGGTGCCACAGGCAGATTAAATCCCTGCTTCTTTGTTAAACCCCGGGATTTCCAGAAAAGCAGGCATGTCAATTGAAAAAGCCACATTATCTCACTGCGGTATGATAGTCCATCTGAGAGAAACACCAGTAGCTGACTCTCCAAGGCTGCGTGTTTCAGGCTGCTGGTGTTTTGTACCTCTGTGACCACTATTTGCCACTGACATATGTACAGAACTCTGTATTCATGTTAGAAAGGTCGTGCACAGAGCTCGTGGGGTTTCTTTCACCTTCCCTGCACAGCTGCCTCCAAAACTGATAGTTAAAAAACCAAACCACTTCAAGCAGGTGAACACCAGACTGGTTTGTTATGAGTGTGGCTGGTCTATGTAAATTCACAGTCTGTCAGAGGCACGTCCCTGTAAGAACCTCCTCAAAACTATTTGTTTCATGCAACTTCTCTGACCTCCGGATCCCTTCACGTTCATGACACTTAACACACGCCCTAAACTTCTGCTGCATTTATATTTACTTCCACAACTCTGCTTTTTTTTTGGAGAAAAGAAACAGATTACGTTCTTTTCTAAGAAACACAAGGCTAAAAATTTTAGCTGCAGTTCATTTAAACCCGTTAGGCTAAAAATACAAAGAACTGCTGCCAATGTCGTTTGTGATGACGTGCAACATTCACTTTCACCGCACCCAGGTGACACTTCCAGTTTAGAGCAATTTTTAAAGTCACCTGGAGGTGAGTTACAAACGGAACCGGTGAGGGGTTTTGAAAGCCAGACTGGCTTTATGGCCGTGCCTCCCGCCCACTTCTGGCACAAATCACAGCCCAAGTCCACGCGGCGGCCGACCCACCTTGATGTATGCACTTGGGTAGATCTTGTGGACAGCATCGTTCGGGGCGCGCCCCACCTCCCTGTCCAGGTAGTAGCTCTGCACGAAGACGGCGTGGTCACTCAGGCAGCGCACCCACACGTTGCCCTCGCCCTTGCACTCCAGCTGCACCCCCTTGCCTATGTGCAACCTGCAAGGGAACCAAGGCAACGGGGCCGTCAGCAGGCACAGCAGGCACGCAGCTGCCTGCAGCAGCCGTGCAGGGGGGTGGGAGCACAGGGTGCAGCAGTCCATGCAGCAGCCGTGCACGGGTGTGGGAGCACAGGGTGCAGCAGCCGTGCAGGGGTGTGGAGCACAGGGTGCAGCCACCTGCAGGTGTGTGGGAGCACCGGGTGCAGCCCCAGCCACACCTGGTCACACCCTGCCACGCCCGCTGGCAGCACCGAGCTGGGACACCAACACACGGCGTGTCTGCGAGCCCCACGGGCACTTTGTGTCTCACAGACTAGCTCAGCAACACCCACCAAGCCACATTTCATTCATTCGTTTGGCCATCTAACGCTTTGATTGCCACAGTGTGACATTTCTGGAGACAAAGCATCATTTCCTTCTGCCTCCTTTCAAAGAGGAGGAGAAAAAAAGAAAAGCTGCAAGATCGCTTCAGTGCTGTGGGCTTCCACTTCAAAGGCCAGCACAGGCACGGTGAGAAGGAATGAGAGCCAGCAGCTCTGTGTCAGCCTTCCCCTGCTCCTCTGCAGCCATTCCCACATCCCCTGTGATGGCTGGAGAGTTAATACCTGGGCTGCGCACGCAAGGGCAG